>NC_086345.1:16252290-16342152 GCF_032445375.1 Bacillus rossius redtenbacheri
TGTTGCGAAATTAGCTTTCGTACTAACCCCCCACCCCTCCTCAACCAATCCAACTCTTCGCGTTCATTGTAAACACCCCCACCCCCCCCCCCCCCCCCCCCCCCCCCATCCCACCTTCCCAAATTCCCCCTCTCGCCCATGGTATTTCTTGCAGACGTGAGCAAACCTACTAAACACTTGAATACTCAGCAGAATAATGTCAGCTGAGGCACAGTGGCTACCAGACAACGGAAATTAAAAAAAAAATTCTCGTTTGGGTTTAGAATCATGGGAAGTTTGTGTTTGTACAATCTTTGCAATGTCCGATATCCGGAATAGCGAAACAATTTTTTTTTTTGGTTATAATGAAGTTTAACGGTAATTCTTTGCAGAATGTGTTCGTCTTAATGGTTTGCTTAGCTGTATTCACTACGTGATGGCATCTTTACGAAGCGGTTCTTTTTCTAGGTATTTAAACAAATTAATAGCGTGCTAGCCTTTTAGACAGCTACGCAGTGGCGCAAATTTGTAGTATTCGCAAGGAGGGGTCCGCGCGGCCTAAAGATTTGTGCGTGGGTTTTATTTATTTGACACAAGTCATCTCTGGATGCGGTGCTGGCATGTTGGAACACTACCCATGTTTTGGTCTATATGCATGCAACAATCAGAGAACTTTAAACTGTACAGAAATGTTGCCGTAAAACCTAGTTTTGACGTTTACATGTATCAACCCCGTTTCGCGGCCAACGATTTTAAAACCTAAGTGGGCTCCCTCAATGAAGGACCTTAATTTCAGTCCCCCCCTACCCCCCAATCAGGGATCTACGCCCATACAGCTACGATTTGTTTTGCTATCCAATTGCTAACTATTTTGACTTCCAACTTTTAGAACAGACATCCACTCAGTATAGTCTAATACTTGCATGTTCTGCCGCAAATGGTGTTAGACGTACTGACTTTTCGGTACGAATGTCGTCTTTCAGGGTCCCGTACCATACACCAACCAAACAGTGCCACCCCTATTTTTTTAACGCAAAAATTCAAACTTTCTGACATCGAACATTAATCCTTCTGTTCGTCGTCAAAAATAAATCTTAGTAATTTTGAATAACAATTGCCACATCGGTTATAATTATTGATCACTGTTTCAAAATTAGTAATTTGTAAGTCCACAAGGCTTTCGATCAACCTATATATATAACCAGTCATTTACAAAGAACATATAAACCATTTATATACAGTTTCTAAAAAAATTGGCTGATCTCTGCCCTCTCCCTCCACCCCATTTTCCTTTTCTTTCACGAAAGTTAGAATTGTAGTCCGTGGATAAAACATAGGGCTTGCATTTTTTTTTTATTTCTAACTTGACTCATGGTGGAATTGTGGACGTGAAAAGGTGGTGATTTGGGGGGGAGGGGGGGGGCAATTCACCCGTTGTCAGCGATATGGAATTTTTTTTATCATCATCTTATTTTTCTGCTGCCGTGGTGGAAGAATCGGACTGAGCAGCCGTGCCAACCTTTCCAACCCTCACTTCCCTTCTCTCTCTCCCTCACTGCCTCGTGTGCGATCTGCGGTGTTGGGCAGCATTTAGAGAAAGAGACGTGAGTTCGGCGCGCGATATATCTGGAGGCGACAGCGGCCTTTGGTTCTTTTTTTTAAAAGCCAAGTAAAGGAGGGATTGGGGGATTGGGCGTCATAGCCAGCCAATCGTCGTTCTCCGACTCTGCTATGTTAATGCCCCCGGGGTGTAAAGTAGTTGGAAAATGAGTTAAAAAGGGGGTATGGGTTGGGGCAGTGAGGGGGTTATGGTTGAGGCGAAATATCGGGTCCCGATGCGATGCATCGGCCGCAGATGGAAGGGCGAAGGGGTAAGTAGGGGGGGAATGGGGTTTTAACCGGGGGGGGGGGCAGATATGCACGAGTCAGTGGGCTAAACCCCCCCCCCCCCCCAGACGGTTTAGTCTCGCATCAGTTCACATCCCCCACACACCTCCCGCCCCTCACCCGAAAACTCCCTGCACGGAACGCCTCAGCTACCCTTCCTTCACCACTACAACCACCAACCCCCGCACGGTATATCTCCACGGGGTCGAAACTCAACTCCGGTTTGAAAAGGGAACACACACACCCCTGACCAACTTCCCAATATCATTATCGAATCGCTGCGCTGAACGGGGGCTAGAGCAGCTATATACCGACCAATTCATCCCCCCTCCATCAACCCCTTCTTCAACCGTCCTCTTAACCGCTTCCATCTTCCATTTACCCGCGTACTCCCTTTTTTTTTTTCTTCCAGCTCTCGCCGGCGTTCCGAGTTTCGCTACCCTCCCTCCCCTTTCGAAACCTCCAGCCATTTTCCCGGCCTCAGCCGTGGTACATGCGCGCCGCCCGCGCGATAGGTGAAGCACGCCGTATACGATGTCTAACGACGCCGTCTGCCGACCTCCTAAAGGCGATCGCCGGGAACCCCAGACTCGGTTACGCTGGACGTGCATCGCTGGCCCCTTTCGGCTCCCTCGGGAATTGAATTATCCCGTCGGCCTTCCACCCGGGTTTACCTACACGGGAGTTTTAGGAGGGTGAGGGAGAAAGTAACTTTTAATCATCATGCTTGCATGTAAATTCCGTGTTTTTTGGGCTCCTTGCTTCTATCAAGTTGGCCACGGCAAGTATTTTTTTTTTTTTTGTAAATGGAAAATTAATATTATCTTTGAAAGATTTGTGCAATGGGAGTGCATGACTTGATGTAAGCTTTTGGACATACGCCATTGCTAAGCACATGTATGTCTGTAGAAGAAAACTACAAAAAACACAAAAGACAAAAACACAAATTAAGCAAAAAAAAATTGCCATTGTCAACAGGATATAAACACCACATAATATTCCATAACAGGAATATGGTCAACAAACAAAGAAAAAACAAAGAAAAATTGGACTAACAGAACGGAAAAAAAACAACACACAAATGATGACAGTGTGTGTTCATATCCTGTTGGAAAATAAATATTCACGTAAAATGACGAGATTTTTTCTCTAAAATTTGTACATTTACAATGAAACATCATGCGTCACTTAAAAAAACAAACAAAAAACAGTAATACCAAGCTCGTATTATTACCCGGGCATTTATAATTTGTTTTGTGCCAACCGTTCCCTGCATTAACTGCGCATATTAATAAGCATAATAAAAACACAATGAAGTCGAATTATTGAACATTCGATTATCTTTTTCCATGTTAAAAAAAATAATGCTTTGAAAGAAACATTAATTGAAAAATATAAAATTATGCGCCGATTTTCGTAATAAATGCTCGGTGTTATCCCGGAAAAAAACTAATTTCTTATATCTTTCTTGTAGTGTTGCATTCCATCTTAAAAACCTTTCTTTATTATTTACAATTAAGAATGTTGTTCGTCTCCATCTGTAAATATGTATACAACCAACCTTTGGAAAGCACTTTTAGACCATAGGTCGGATTGGTATTTTCAAATGATTTTGTTGCGATGAACCAGCAGTAGAGTTTCGTCAGTATAATCAAGACCCACTCGGTATAACGTGAAAATATATTGTTAAAATTATAAACAGAATGTCAAAATTTCACAAGATAAATCCAAGTTGGCTCAGAAATGTGTTAAATGTTTGTGTTTATTTTTTATTTTTTTAATGCTTCAAATGAATGCTCCCGGACTGCTCCTTTATTTCTGTAGGGCTATTCCAAACAAACCCAAAGGATCCCTGGGTAAGGACCGTCCCGAAAACATTAGGTCTCAGCCAAAATAAATGGCCCCGAGGCCTCCGCAAAGCCAATAGGTGCCCCGCCACAGGTTTAGCAAGGTTGCCAAGTTTCTCCGCTTCTTGCGGGGCCGACTGGCCGAGGCTGTTCTATGGCCGCCGCCATTGTGTGCTGCCCCAAGACACACATACACACACACACATGCACCACTATCATTCTCGAAAGCATGGACCCGGAATGGATTTTTCTTTCAAGCCAGCCCCCGTGGTTTTCTCCCCACTCCTACAATTTCACGCAGTTTGAAAAGGGTGGGGGAAGAGAGCGCGGGGAGAAGGGAGAGGGGGAGGGGAAGGGTGTTATTAATGACGAAATTTTCGGGACAATTTGGTTGGTTTGGCGGGGTTTCCCTAGCTGTAAAGCGGGAGCCAGGGAAGGATGGTGGGGTTGGTGGGGGGGGAAAGAAAAGAGCGGTTGGAGGAAAGGTTGGTCGGTGGCTCCTTGCCAAGATCCCGTTCGTATATCATGATCTCTTCCCCCTCCCCCCTCCTTTTTTTTCCCAAAACCCTTTTTGGACCCTTCTTTAACGCCCGAAAACCCTTTTTCCGATACGGAACCTGCACGCGCGGCACAGCCCTGCCGATGCAATTAGAAGGAAAAAAAAAAACAATCTGACTGGAGTAGCTTCGGCGGTGGTGGGGGGTTTACGGAGAGGAGGCGAAAAGTCGATGAGAAGGGAAAGTCGGGGAAAGGGTTTTCGCACACGCGCGCGCGCGCGGGTTCCTCCCGTTTTATCATTGCCTTGGTCCTATTCTCCGCGCGAACAAGTTATCGCCCTTGGGACACCTTCTTTTCCTACCCTGTTTCTCCCCCAACCCTTTCTCCACCCCCTCCCTCCTTGTCCAGCAACCCACAACACGTCCCAGCTCACCTACCCCAACCCCTCGCGATCTTTAGTTTCCGGCCTTTCTCTGGCGACTTCTAAATGTTTCGCGGGCACTGATTTTCTTCCTCCCTCGTGGTGAGGGTTGGTTTTTTTTTTTTGGGGGGGGGGGGGGTAATGAATTTTATGCGTAAGATCGGAGTTTCGGTGCTATTATCGCGCTGGTGAAAATTTTTCTTCCCGCGCGCGTTCATGCCGGGAGAGAGGGATTTTTACCATCTCGTGGGACGACGTAAATTAGTCAACGTTAACCAGCCAACAGCAGGTGGGGTGGAAAAGGGAAAAGGGAGGGGGTAGGGGGTAAAGAATGAGCGAGAGCCCCGTGAGTAAAAGTTTGTCGTGTGTTTAAACCGCGCTTCAGAACTTGGGTCTTTTGCTATCTTTGAAAACAAGGTCCTATCCTCTAGAATATTTTCAAGCTCCAGTGCATACATTAAAGGGGATAGATACTTCCCCCGTTTCCAGGGCAATAATTTATTTTTTTACGTTTAACATGTTTAACATTATAGAGGGAATGCTCATAACTAGAGACTGGAAAAATTCGCATGTTCAGTGACCTCCAGGATATATTACACGATCCTCTGCCTACTTGGGCAAACGGCGCCCGTTCATTGGGTACTGAATTTTGAGGCGTCTCAAGTGGGTAACTTGTCGTTGGATACTTCAAGTATCACTAATAGTGGTAAAGTCACGCAAGAGTTTTCTGAAGCTCGTAAAAAATGTCTCGTGAGAAAATTTGATATCCAACGACAAATGCAAGAGAGTTATCAAAATTAATATAAACAAAAAAAAGTTCCGTACTTTTACAAAATAATCCTCTTGGAAACCAGTTGCCAAGAAATATATTGTAACTTTGTACAACACATGCTTATGGTTATTTTTGCACATATAAAATACGTTTTTGTTTTGAGATCACACCCAGTATTTCTTACGAAAATTGGGGCATAATTTTATATTTTAATTGATGTTTCATTCAAGTATTACTTTTTTAAACCATGAAAATTATAAAATAGAATTTTCGATGATTTGACTTCATTTTTTGCTGTAACATGCTTATTATATGCGCAGTCAATACTGTAAAGTTATTCAGGGAACGGGTTACAAATAACTAGAGACCTGCAAAATTAGCGGATTCAATGACCTCCAGGATAGACTCTACTACACTCTACACACTCAGGCAAATTCCACCTGTTCATTGGCTGCTGACTTGTGAGTCGTCTCGACTGGGTGGCCTGTGATTCGACACTTCTATGAGTGAGGGTCTATAATTGGCCCTCAGTCCTCCAGATTAACAGTGAACCAGTGGCAGAAGTAGCACTAAGGTATAATTATTTGAATTGTAGCATATTACGAAATGAATCCGCGTATTTTGCAGGTCTCTACAAATAACTAGAGACCTGCAAAATTCGCGGATTAATTTGGTGATAGGCTAGAATGCAAACACATATACCTCTTAGATAATTTTGCTATTGGCTTACTGTTCATCTGGACGAATCTCAACCAGTTATAAACCCTCAAACAAAGAAGGCTCGAATCACAGACAAACCAGCTGAGACGACTTACAAGTCGGCAGCAAATGAACTTGCGCTATTTGCCCGAGTGTACAGGGATATGTGCAGTCTATCCTGAAGGCCATCGAAACCGCGAATTTCACAAATAACTTTAAACATTATAGGTATTGGGGCAACACACAGCATAAATGCCCGGGGGAAGAATCAGAAGCCAGTATTACTGCGAACACTGTTTTGTAGTGATACAGTAGTTTTCATGTAAATGTACAAATTTACAGTGTAGTAATGATATAAGAAAATAAAATAAACCATCTCCAAAAAGATTCTTAACCAGTTCATGTTGAAAGTAAGTGAATAAGTGGATACCGTTAAACGTACGAAGGATAAACTGAAAAAAAAATATATATATATATATATTTAATCTGTGTTTCCCGTAAAAAAATTTTTAGGGTAAAAATTTCATAACAGCGTACACAACGCACATTGGGACGAGATGAATGCGACAGGAGTCATTAAAGCCTTTCCCCATTTCCTCCTTTTGTTAAAAAAACAAAAAAATAAAACAAAGGGGGAGAAAAAATGAGAACGGTCCCGCATCTTAAAATGTAAACTGCGTTTGCATCGTTTTTTCACCCACCGGCGTTACAGAAGTGAAGAAAAGGGTCGTTAAGTACGCAGACACCACCCCCCCCCCCCCCTCCCCCCACACGTTTTTTCTCTTGTCGTATTTCTTAAATCTCTTAGAATTGCAAATTTCAGAGGATTAAGGAATACCACCAATGAGGTGGGGGAATGCAGAGAAGTGCGGTATCATTCTTGTTTTGTTCTTGCCACCGCGAAAAAAAAAAAAAAATTACGACCTGCAGTTTGTTTTATGCCACCTTCGTAATCTGTTTTAGCTGCAGAAGTCGCAGTGGCAGTTGCTTCTAGCAATATGTATTGCAATTACAATTCATAACTAACGTCGGAAGACATGAAGAATGAAGAGGGTTTTTTTTTGCGTTCATGCTTTTCAGCACCCAAATTTTTTTTTTTGCGTTGAAGATGTAAACTCAGGTGTTTCACTTATTCTGACGCTGTAAAAAGTTTTCCTCTGATGTCAAAATATTGAATAAGATTTTTTAAAGAGTGTCTGAAATATAAATTCAGATAATAGTCGTGAATAAAATAATGTATGAGAAAAAAAAACACAGAAATTTAAAATTTTGAAGAAACAATCAACCCATTAAATATTTATTTTTTTATTTTTTATTTTTTAATTATAAGGAAACTGTAGTTGGTGACATGCACCAAAATTATTTGATGGTTTTTCTAGAGTAAAATTATTATACCTTTTCAGCAAGAGGTGTTGGAGACTGAATTCCAGGACCTTCCCTTTTTCACAAATTTTTTTTAACTATAAACTTTTCCCACGAATTTAAAATTATTTGAACTACTAATATTTTTTTTATGTTATTTTAATGTTTGAGGACTTTATTGAACAATCACTTTTATTAAACAATTAAGATATTTTTTTTACCTGTCATTACCATTTTACTGTATTGCAGCATATAAAAAGGGGGGGGGGGGGGGGGGAACTGGTTGTCTGTAAAGTCGGTTTACGGACGATAGTTTAACGTGACGTCATAACAATACATTGATGAAATGATTGCATACTTTTATGAATAAAATTGAATCATTTTTATTGAATTATCACTATTTTGTATGGATACAAAGAAGGAGTGAAATGAAATTACAATTTAATTGATAAGTTTACTTTTATTTGCACTCATTAATTCAAATATGTTAATTACTTTAGCGTATAGATTATTTTAACTATAACTTTTATACATGTTTGCTATTTAACTTCTTCCAATCTGTGTTATTCTGTTACGGATAGGACGATGATAGGAAAAGTAGGAAATGAATGGGAGTATTTCAAGTTTAATGTACCTCGAAAAAGTCAAATCGATGGTTGTTCCAATCGAGTGGAAGAGAGATAGATGCGGCGCAAGCGTACAATGAACGTAACGGGACAATGAGTCATCCTTCTTTGTGCGTGCAGCCAGCGTTCATCGATTTATTAGACGTCACGTCAAAAAAAGAACCGAAGCAGCCATGCCGAAAATCGGCGAGATAACAAATGAATATTTCGAGTAAATCCTAGAATTGGTGGTAATAGAATTAGCAAATTCGGACCACCAGTATCATCTACCTTGTGGTTGCGACTGGAATTCTTCTGCCGCGACGCTATGAGGTGTGATAGCGCCAGTGGCGGATCCAGAAGTTCACCTCGGAGGGGCACTCTAGGATTTCAGAGAAGCCAGAGAAAAAAATGTCTTAAAATTACTACATTTGTATTTAATCTACTCACACCACACATGACATAACATCCAACCACCAGATTTTATTATTATACAAGAAATTCATCAATTATATTAAAATATTTTATTGGTTTCAGAAAATAATCATTTTTGTCGGCAATATAAATGTAGCAGACAACTGTTTTTTTTTGGGGGAGGGGGGTCACTTGCCCCTGGTGCCCCCCCCCCCCCCTTAGATCCGCCACTGGATAGCGCAGCACCGACGGAATGAATGGCCCTAGGCAAACGGGAGTACCCTGAGAAAACCCAACATCCGGCACTTTCCCCACGTTTTAAAAAAGAAATTCTTACAACTAGTTTAAGGGCATACACACACGGTGCGCAGAGCTTCAGGGAAAAACAACGCGATTTCAAAACTACTCGAGATATCCCAGTGGGGATCTGGTTTACGAAAAGCATCTGAGAATTCGCGGAAGACCGAGAAGTAGGCTACGTTCGGGTTAAGTTTTTGAACTGTATTTTTAGAAGAGTTAAAAATGGCTTAAATGCTTTTTTTTCAGAATACTTTTTTAGGCGTAAAACATCTAGTATAGATTCTGGAATGCTATAATGGACTTGCAATAAACTTTTATCTTCATTTCTCCGCCATGTAATGTTACGGTCACCGCTCATGTGCACGACGAGAAGACTGCGCGCCAGTCCAGAGGAGACACCGCGCTAGAAGCACCAGCGAGCGTCGCGCTTATCATCCCGCCTCGCTAGCACAGATACACCCCTGACGAGGCGGGCCCCTTAAGGGAGGTTTAGAACATTTTAATACAGTACAAACAGTTGAAAACTAAATGCTATTTTTCACATAGTCTAGAACTTATTTTTCCAGTTTATTTTTGTGTTTTTTTTCCTCCCTGAACTAGACGTAATTAACAACTAAGCACTAATTCAAACTTAACAGTGTCCAGGTTCTCGATGCACGAATGAAAATAAGAATTTATTATTCGTATCTTCGTTAGAATATTTTTTATGTTATTTAAATTTTATCTAAGTGGTAAAATTCAATAGTTATTTATATATATTTACGCTTGATACATTTTTATATATTCATGTAATATTTTTATTTGTGAATGTTTAGTGCAATAATGTAGTATGGTTTTTTAGGCGCTGTATTTTATGTTTTATGTCCCTTTTATATTCTAGCATACATTGTACACACTTTTTAATGTTTTAAGGGAAATTCTTGGGACACTTTTCTACATCAAATATATTTTATCGTTCTGCAATAAATAAACCATTGTAATTTTTGAAACAAATTTCTGTATCACTTATAAAATGTATCATGTAACATCCTGTTCATAATGATTTAGGAGACTTAAAATAAACCGTTTGTTTAACATAAACCACAATAATGTATTTTAAAATTCACACTCTTGTATTTATAGTTTTACAAGAAAATACTTTGGTAACTATTTTCCAAATAATTTCGTTAAATAAAATGTAAAATTATGGTGATTTTTCCTTCAGAGTATGTAGTTACGGATGCCATATATCATAAATATTGGTATTGACAGAAAAATGTTGTATAACTTTGGTACATGGTAAGAACCCAATTTTATCTCTTTAAGAGTGTATTGTGGTTGGCAACGAAAAGCTTATTAATACAGCAAGGGAAAAAGTATTTTATTTTACATATATCTGTAATATACGTTTCATACGATGTTTTTTAACTCCAGCAGAATTTTTTTTTATCTTGCGAAACACGATATTCTGTAAAATAAAAAGTCGCAATAGTATTGTCGACCGCCAGTAAAAAAGTTTTTTTTTGCGTGAAAGTGAAATCGTAATATGTTCCTCCCTTTTTGCTAGAGATTGGTTCATCTCGAACAAGGCCATAGTGTTGGATTTCATTTTTTGACACTCGTCACTATGAATATGAAGAGCATAGAGCTATCGATGGCTTGTGTGGTAAAAAGAAAAAGAAGAATAAAACTGTCAGTGCACTGAAAAAATTCCTGTAGCAGATATATATACACACACACATATAATTCGCTCAATACCGAGTCACAGTGACTCTGGAACGCTGTATCAATTTCATGCGCTCAAAGTGTGACATTTTTCATTGCTCGTTGCTAACCTGTTCCTCCTGGAAAGCCTTCTTTTCACAGACGAAAGAGCCAAAACCCGAAGTTCCCCGAAGTTCGTTTTTTTTCCTCGTATCTTTAATGTAGCTATCCTAAACCAAATCAACCGTCCACAATGTTTTAAAGTATTTATAATGTAGCTAACCTAACCTAATATCGACCATTAGTATCCTTTTATCAACACCGCCATTATTTATTTACAATGAAAAAAATGAAAAAAAAAACGAAGATGCACGATCGGACGTTCGGCTCTCTCGTCTGTGAAAAGAAGGGTTCCCGATCTTCCTAGCATTGCTGCCGAGTCCGTTGGCACAAAGATAACATGCACGTGGGGGCATAGCGTCATATGTGGACGAGGCCGATAGTTTCAGCATTCTTCGGTGATAATGTAGCGAGCCGTGACTTAAGTTTGCCACGTTTTGGCGGCGTGCGTCTGTATAATACAATTCGAGTTGTTGACCTCCCACTTGCAAATACGAATCCATCGACCACTGTTGTGTCAATTTCCCAGCGCTAATGATTAGGGACCGGAAAAAATTCGCGGGTTCAATGACCTCTAGGATGAACTCCATAGTTCTACGTACACTTGGTCAAATGTCAACCACTCATTGGTTGCTGTCTTGTGAGACGTCCCATCGTAACAGCCTGTGATTCGATAAAGCTTTGGTCAGGTGTTTCTCATTGGCCCAGAGTCATCCAGGTGGAGTTGTGAGCCAATAGCAGAGGCGGCTCTGAGGTATAACTATTTGTATTTTAGCCTATCGCGAAATGAATTCGCGAATTTTTACCGGTCTCTACTAATGATAGGATTAGATTGATTGCGGATAGATGTTAAAGACATATTTGAATTGTAGCATGCTAATGTTGTTGCGAACTCTTATTCTGTTTTAGCACCTTCATACGAATCACACTGCCAAATAGTTTGTAATCCTGTTGTATATTGAATCGAATCCACAGCAAGGAAAATTATTGAGTGACCAGAGAAAATTAAAACAACGTAGTCTTTCAAGTGGTTCTTCATTAAAAAAAAAAAAAAAAAAAAAAAAATTTTTGTCAGATATTATAAATATAAATTTTTTTTTGACAAATATTGTAGATGTATAACTATTTTACAAAAAAAATTGTTATTAATGAAAGAACCTCTTGAAAGACTACATTGCGTGTAATTTGTTTCTGGGATAATGTAGCGCACATGACAAACAATACACGACAAAAATATATGTACATCGTAGCATGGAGGGAAAAAAAAAAATAGTCCATGAACGTATGTTTTTGTTTTGTTTTCGTTTTGTCTGAGCGTGATGTTTTCTCGCTGGCCTGCTTGCCGCTCTGGGACGGGATGCAGACTGCTACAGGTGCTGCCTCTTTTTCCCCTTCTCCCTGCTTCTTCCTGTTTATCCCGTCCGGGTGGAACAGTTAGGAATCCTGTATGGAGGACAACTCTTCGGCCCCTGAGATGCCCTAGCTCCCCCCTCCTGCCCCTCTCTCTTCTTCCAGGCGAGCGTGTGACACGGGGCCGTCTGGGGTCAGCTCATCCGAGTAGCGGCACACTCTTTTGTGGCTACTAAACTGCGTGAGTGCTACTCCGGCGGACGCCCCTGGCGGGCAGACTCCTGCGGCGCGGCTACGCGCGCGGACGCCCCGGCTAGGTAGCGAGTGTCCGAGGGTTGCACGCGGATGAGCTGTACGTACGAATGTCTTGTAAATATTTTCCTCTCCATGCGGTAATTTCAGGTTTCTCTACCAAAAGTTTTCTTCTAGGCTGACATGTTTTCCATCGCAAACCGAGACGTTTCAACAGTTTGCGCAAGTATTCTTTGCTGCAGTTCACAATACCGTCATCTCGTAAGGACTTTGTCAAATTCTTTAATGTCGGCGCTGTTTTTCTAACGGTATGAAATTCATGAATTTTCCTACGAATCCCGCATTCGGAAAAGTCATCAACTTCAATTCTTTTCTTTCGGTCTTTGTTCTTACCCGTGGGTGTGGAAAATGATAAACTACTTTTACTTTTAATTTTACCTTCCGCACGCAATGATACTTTTAATGGTTGATTGCGAAACACCTGTCGCCGCACTTGCTGATTCTGTGACGTTGTAATTTAATTTATATAAAAGTTTCTGTTCTTTTAAATGTGTTACAACATTGTAAACGATTTCCCTTGCTTGTCCACGTAATGGTGTACCGGCTGTAATGCCTGGTACGTATTCTTACCCGGGAAATTAATGCTTTTGCGTTGTCCCAATACCCACCAGTATTAACTGCGCTCATTTATAAGCATACTAATAGGAAAATTTAAATAAATTTGATTTTTTAAAATATTCGCCTGTGTTATTCGTGGTTGAAAAAATTTATAAAATTAATAACGCCCAATTCAGTAAGAAATACTCAAGTGTTATCTCGGAAAACTATGTGCTGTACGTAGTTTAAATATTTCTCCTTGTAGTATTTATTATATTACAAACTATTTACAAAGGAATATTTTGGAAAAAAAAAGTACTGAAAATAATTTTTTTCTGCGTGCCCACTACTCCACGGAACGCATCTCTTATGGCTAGAGACCGGAAAAATTCGCGGATTCATTCGGCGATAGGCTAGAAGTCTAACACATATACCTTTTAGATGATTTTGCTATTGGCTTACTGTTCATCTGGACGAATATCAACCAATTATAAACCTTCAACCAAAGAAGGATCGAATCACAGACAAACCAGCTGAGACGACTCACAAGTCAGCAGCTAATGAACTGGCGTTATTTGCCAAAGTGTACAAGGGAATGTGCAGTCTATGCTGAAGGCTATTGAAACCGCGAATTTTTCCGGTCCCTACTTATGGCCATTTGTGACCATTCTTCTCTTCATGCCGTGATATGGTGATCCCAGCCCAAAGAATGATGTTCGGATCATTTATGAAGACAACACAAACTGAAACTTCCACGATCTTCTTTCGCGTGAATACGAAAATCCCACGCCTTTTTTCAATCGAGCGAATGTAGACACTACGTTCGATATTGACAAGTGACCAAAATGTTGTTTAATGCATTGCCACAAGATGGCCGCTCATGAGATAGCTGTCTCTCATCTGCGTTGGTTTTTTTAAATAACGACTGAAGCCACACTCAAGTTATTACAAATTGAAGCAGTCTAAAATATCTAATAGCTTTTGTTTGTAAAAGGCCCCCATTTAATAAGATGACAAAAAAAAACTAATCAGGCCTATTTCCAGTTTATCGTTGTCCTCGAATCATGTTGTATTTGTCTGGTCATATTTTGCAGTTATATTGTATATGACTAAACTAAAACATTTTACACATGCCAGACTGTCCCGCAGCGTTAGAACTTTGCTTATAAAAATCTTTTTTTTTTAATGTTTTTCACGTAATAATTTGAATGTAACGTCCCAATCTAAAAAAAAAAGAAAGAAATATATGACGCACTGTGAAATATGTATTTTTCTTATTTTTAACCAAACACATTCTCTTTCACAATGCACCGAACGTTTCAAGCATCCATTGCTGTTTAATATTAGATAGAGTTTCGTCTCCTATCAGCATACTTCCGGTGAAGTGCGTGTAAAAAAAAAATAATAATCTTTCCATTGTTCGGCATGTTTTAAAGAACAATGGCCACGCACACTGACATGCATTAAAGATACTGAATAAAACGGAAAATGCTGAAAGAAAGAGAGAGAGAGAGAGAGAGAGAGAGAGAGAGAGAGAGAGAGAGAGAGAGAGAGAGAGAGAGAGAGAGGAAAAGCCCCATCCGTTTTGTAGCAAGTGTGTGTGTTCCTGGTCGATTGTGAAGACTTGTGAATACACGTATTACCCTCCACGCACTACCAAAATACGTACCGCATTCCATGAATACGTACCAACTCGTGAGTTGTGTCTAGAAACCGATGACGTTTTGTAAACGTGGAAGCAACCACTAAATAAATAATGAGTGTATTTTATAAACATTTTTTTCCTGTAGACATAATCAATTTTTGTTATGCATTAATAGAAACATTTAAGACTTAGTTTATGAATAACACATATAATTTCTAGAATTACGTCCCGTTTATTGTAAATTAAAACCGTGATACGTACCTACGCATTCTAGTTAGTTAAGTTTGCGATCTTGAAGCACAATTATGAAGATAAAATTCTGAGATTCAGTAGCATTGAGTTTCCACTCTGTACTAGTGATTTACCTACTTTTAACAGGAAACAAAAATTTTCTCTACTTTTACAAAAGATTGATTTGAAAAATAGTTTGTAACGCTACAAAAAATATATTAGCTATATATATAACTTTGCACAACACATGGCTATGGTAATTTTTGCATATATGAAATACTTTTTTCGAGATAATACTAAGCATGCATTACAAAAATTGGAGCATAATTTTATATTTTAATTCATGTTTTTATTTTCAAGCATAATATTTTTAAAACATGAAAAGATAAATATCCAAAAAAATTGGATAGAATTTTGTTTTATTATTAGTAGTAGTGTGCGCGGTTTTAATACTGGAAAGCTATTCAGGGAACTGTTTACAGGTAACTTACACTATTGGAGGTACTGGGAAAAACACAAAGCAAGTACTATTTTGTAGTGATGCATTTGTTTTCATGAAAATGTACAACTTTTACAGTTATCTGTAAATTTGCACGAATGTTACTGTTACATTTAAAAAGAAAGAAAAAAAGCAAACAGTGTATGCGTTTCCACACACCTCTCTCTCTCTCTCTCTCTCTCTCTTTGGTCTCTCGTCGAATGATAATGCGAGTTTTCCAGGATCTGGTGATCTGGTGATCAGTTCGACAGGTAACGAAGTGGATGCTGGAAGCGAATCGAGACGGAAGTAATCTAGCAGTCGAACGCTGTGAATGAATACGCGCGCGCGCGGATATTCGGAGAGAAAAGGGAAATTAGTAAACCAGTAATTTCCTAGTCCCTCTTCTTTCATTTCATTTTTTTTTTTACCAGTAGTGGCAGGCCTGAAAATCCGCGCGCGCGCGAGTCGGTTTGTGTTTTGAGAAGGTGGTTTGGGGGGGGGGGGGGGGGGAGGGTTGTTGGATGGAAATGACGCGTAGTTGGAATCGAACCCGGTTTCCGATGACAGCGCTGTCGGCGGAAATCTGCGCCAAATCGCATCCCGCCAAGGGCTGGCGAAAATGGGAAGGGGAAGGGGGTGGGGGAGGGGGTTATTTCCCACATTCACTTGTTCTGCAATAGGAAAACAGGAGATAACCTGCCATTCACTACCCCCGAGTACATTTTCCTGTGTTTTTGGTTTTTAAGGCCCTGACACAATAAACTATTTTGTAGTGATACAGTTGTTTTTACGTAAATGAAAAATATATATATAAAATTTTGCGTGAATATGTCTGTTCCATTTACAAAAAAAATTACAGTGTTCTGTACAAGCAAAAATCGAACCGAAGCCCATAAGAGTATCATAAATTACGCAGGCACTAATAGTTGGGGGGGGGGGGGGGAGGGGGAGCTCTAGTCGAATCTCACCCAATCGCACCTGGTGAATACGGGGTTTGTCGGGGAAAAAATCACGTACATTTTTTTTTCTCGCAACAAACAGTGTAAAATTGCGATAAAACTGTGTTAAATCAAGTAGGCTAAAACATGTTTCTCCAATAAATTATGGCTAAATCCTACACAATAATATTCATCGCTGCAAATGCGAACGCCACAAAGTCACTCTTGCGACCACACACGAGTCCCCTGTGGACTGAATTAGAAAATGAAAGTTCTTTCAGGAACTTCAGTAGTTCCTATTTAGGTATTTTATTGTTAGAGAATTTTTCTATCGCTGTGATTCTAGGCTACTTTCTGTCTTAAATACTAGTCTTAACTAGTTTTAAATAAAAAATAATCAAACAAATTATGTTTTTTTTTTTTTTTTTTTTTAATAAATCCAACGCAATCAAGCACATATTCACGTATTCACACTAAAAAAAATACGCATTTTTGAAAAATCTCACGTTTAGGGTTGGCTGGGGGGAAGGTGGTCGGGCAATAAATCTCACGACATCCCACCGGGGGGGGGGGGGGGGGGGGAATGTTTGTTTCGAAAAAATCTCCCAACTCGCCTCACGTAATTAATGGACGCCCCCTTTATATCGGGGTGGACATAATAAACCCGGTGCGCCTTTCTAGGCAAAAGACCTTGGGCGCAGTTACGTCTCGGAGCTGTGTGGTCGTCCTTGGTCCCGCAGGCCTTGGCTGCCGGCCAATCAGCGGTCCGGACGCAAATAGTCGGGGCGGCTAGCGAGACACAACGACTACGATGTCCTTTTTTTTTTTTTTTTTTTTTTTTTTGTAAATGGAACTGAATTATCTTTGAAATATTTGTGCAATGGGAGTGCATGACTTGATGTAAGCTTTCGGACATGCGCCATTGCTAAGCACATGTATGTCTGTAGAAGAAAACTACAAAAAAAAAAAACCAAAAGACAAAAACACAAATTAAGCAAAAATTGCTGTTGTCAACAGGATATATATATACCACATAATATTCCATAACAGGAATGTGGTCAACAAACAAAGAAAAACAAAGAAAAATGGACTAAGAGAAGGAAAAAAAAACCACAAATGAGGAATTGAACAAAATAATTCAGCACAGCAGTTGAAACGAGACAAAAGCACAAAGCTATTGTGTTTGTTTCGTCTTTTCGTTTTGTTGTGTTTTTGTCACGTTTCAACTGTTGTGCTGAATTTTTTGAGGGGTTCAATTCCTCATTTGTGTTTTTTTTTTTTCATTCTCTTAGTCCATTTTTCTTTGTTTTTCTTTGTTTGTTGACCATATTCCTATTATGGAATATTATGTGCTGTATATATCATGTTGACAACAGCAATTTTTGATTAATTTGTGTTTTTGTCTTTTGGTTTTTTGTAGTTTTCTTCTACATACATGTGCTTAGAATTGGCGTATGTACAAAAGCTTACATCAAGTGGAACTGAATTATTAATCTGAAATGACTTAATTTTTTTTTGTGAATTTTCACATTTACACGAAAACAACCGTATCACTGCAAACAATAAAACATGGTTTGGATTCTTACCCGGGTAATTTTATGCCCTTTGTCGTCCCAGTTAGCCCCAATAGTTCAAGTTATTTGCAAACCTTAATAATGTTCGCAGGCTTTCACGGCCATTGTCTGAAGTAGCTTGGCTTCTGGGTTGTAGCCGTGTCCTTGGCGAATAATTCACTCAAGGTTTCGGTCGACAGTGCAGTCGCCATCATCGGGGAGCAGTTACCTACTGGTGAAGAAAGAAGGTGTAATGCAAGTCTTTTTTTGGGTGCTTTCAAGAACCATCACCGGGGAGTTTCGTGTCTAAATCTGTTCAGCATTTTTCACTCTTCTCAAAAGAACTTTTCACCCGCTCTCAGCGTGTTATTGAACGCTTTTTTCGTAAAAAAAAAATTGGTTGTGTGTAAAGTCGGTTTACGGACGATAGTTTAACGTGACGTCATAACAAAACATTGAATAATGATTGCATAATTTTATGAATAAAATTGAATCATTTTTATTTTAATAATAAAATAATAAATAGTTGAAATTATACTAGTAATCAGATTTTAAAAACGCAAGAATAATTAACCTTTATTGCCGAAATGGTTGTTGTAATAAGCAATGAAAATCACATTAACGTTTAACTTCTTTATAAACAGTCGACGAAACAGATGACTTGTAATTAATTTTAAAAACTGGCGTTTAGCTATAAAGTTTAAATATAATTATGAACAAGTTTTCATATAAATAAACTGTAATCAAATATCTATCATCAATTATATGAATCACTATAATTTTTTTGTCAATTGTAACATAACCTATTATTACTGCACTCGCCGACAGCGTAACGGAACACAGCGTAACGGAACAATGTGCGTAACGGGACACTTTTTCGTAAGTGCAGCCGGCGTTCATCGATTTATTGGACGTTGTCACTTCAAAACAGACACCACTCGGGACATCTTCAGCAGTTTTAAAAGCACGTGGGTATTTCTGGCACATCCGTGCGTGTGTGTGCCCCGATCAAATATGATTCTCGGCGCCTCCACTGGAGGCCGTTGGCGTCCCTTTTCGAAAATCCAGCTGTGCTTGTCGATCTTCAGCTCGCGGGAATTCGAGGACGCAGAGAGTAAGAGTAGCGCTTAAGCCCTCCTTTCCGTCGGGGCGGGAATACTGCGCGCGCGTTGTTTGTGTTGTTGTCTGGCTACTACCGAGGAGGGGAGGGGGAGATTACATTCTCTCCTGGAGCGGCCGGATTCGCAAATACCCTCTCCTGCGTAATCCTCCCATTCTTGCCGTCTGAGCCCCTACTTCACCCCCCCCCCCCCCCCCCCCAACACATCCTCTTCCTCAAATGACCGCTAAACATTCCCGCTAAGTAGTTGATCGATGAAGCCGGTCCGTAGCATGTTCGTGTTAACCTACGCACGGAGTGTTTTAGAGGCACATTCGAGGGATTGTATTCCTACACATATGTACAAAAAAAAAACATTTCTGTAGGTACTTTTACATGAATATTCCTTTGGAAACCAGTTGCCAAGAAATATATTGTAATACTACGAGAGAAAAAAATATTATAACCTTAAGTAACTTTGGTTTCTGGGTTGTAGCTGTGTCCTTGGCGAATAATTCACCGACGTTTCGGTCGACATTGCAGTCGTCATCATCAGGGAGCAGTTTACCTGGTAGATTTCATTTCACTCCTTCTTTGTATCCATACAAAATAGTGATTTTTCAATAAAAATGATTCAATTTTATTCATAAAAGTATGCAATAATTTCATCAATGTTTTGTTATGACGTCACGTTAAACTATCGTTCGAAACCGACTTTACAGACAACCAATTTATATATATATATATATACACATACGTTCGCCCTCCTACTTTATGCTTAACTGTTAACAATAAGGTCTGACAATACACCGCTGTATTTACATCTGAATTGGTTATTATCGAATTCGTCAGTTTTTCTAATGTTTAGAATTTCTCTGCATATTAACTTTTTTTAATTGACTAATTTACAATCTTTCTCGGTTATGTTTTTTTTTCCGGTTCAGAACTTGTTGTTCTGTACCGTTAGGACAAAAAACTAATATAAAAAAAACTTTGGTAATTTCTTTTTTCCATCTGAAATTCTTCTGAGAGATTTACAAATTATTATGAATTACTTACGTGAATTATTTGTTGAGTTCGATGGGCATTTGTAACGGCGTCTGACGTTTCTGGTTGCCGTTGGGTGGGGGGGGGGGGGGTGAGACAGCTTTTTTAGCAAAGAATTTCCCGACTTTTCAACCAGGTTTTTCCCGAGGATCACTCAGTGTTTGAAGCTATCATCAAGCTGCTTTTCCGTTTCCGGGCGTGGATGGGGGTAAATCCTCCAAATCCACTTCCCCCCCCCTCCCGGCTTTTTTTTTCTTTACGTGTTTTAGAGGAGACGCCGGATTTAAATTGTGTTGACCCGAGTTCGTCAAGTGAGGAGTTGGAGGGGGTGGGAGTTGGAGGGGGGGAAAGCTACGAAGAGGTCGGACATGGAAGATCCGAGCCAAAAATCCTCATCACGCGCTGCTAATCCTTGCGACTGGGAGCTGATAAGCGGATCTGCAAAGACTCCTACGCGCGCTCGTTCTAAATTTTTTTTTTTTCAAGAGCTGCCGAGGGTTGCGAAAAAGAGAAGAGATTTAAAATAAAAAAATCAGCGTTCGGAGATCCAGATGCGCCCAGTTAAATATTAATCGGGTCGCGTAGGGCATATAGACTTGTTGAAGGACCGCGTCCGAATTCTATCGCGAGAGATGTCGCATGCTTTACTTGTCCTTGTGGGCGTACCAGGGCAGTTCTGACGTTAATACATATATATACTAGCTGTACCCTGCCACGCTTCGCTGTGGCACATTGTGATTGAATAGTTGAGAAATGAGAAACAAAACAAAGAATACATTTCATATAAGTTTAATTTTGCAATACTTGTGGATATAGAATATTTTTTTTTTTTTTGTTTTTCCACTGTATGCGTAGATATAAAGACTATCTGGTTTTCCGACTTGGGAACACGCAACAAACAGTTGTCCATGTGAAAAGCAATCCGCATCTAAATCTAAACCACACAATTCTAAAGACTGACCTTGAGCTTTATTGATTGTGATAGCAAATGCCAATCGAATTGGGAATTGCAATCTTTTAAATTGAAATTGTGTATCGGTCGGGATCATGGGTATTCGAGGAATGAGGACATCTTCACCTTTGAAAGGCCCCGTTAAAATCGTTGCTTCCACTACGTTATTCATTAATTTCTTAACTGAAAGTCGCGTGCCGTTGCAGAGTTTTGGCTGATTAATATTCCGCAAGAGGATAATTGGCATAGGTACCGTTTTTCAATTTAAGTATGTGTGGTGGTATCCCTGGCAGATCAAGTGAGTTTAAAAATTCCGTAGAACATATTAATTAAATTAAAAACTAAAAAAAAAGTATATGGTCTAAGGAGTTCAGAAAATGATTAGCCTAGAACCATCTACATGCAGTCCCACATCAAGTGGTGATAGACCCATACAAAACATAACCTCTACTTACGATTTGGATAACGGCGCAGCTCAATCGAGACACAATCACACTAAAGTACCTCATTCATATTGTATAATTAGTCCCATACCGGTACGCTTAGTCATTTTTTAATTATTGCACCTCACAATAAAAGCATTCTCATTGTATATAGCTATTTCTCGCTCGCTTTACTTGACGTAGTTTTTTTCCATTGCCAAGAGAAATCCTTTGGCATGGATAAACGTTTCCATAGCAGAAAATGCGTGTTTTTTTTTTTGTTTTTATTGGTGAGAAAACACATTAGTAAAATGGCGCAGTTACTTTTTCGCGGTCGCGGGTATGTTGCTGACGTGAAAAGTAGATAAAAACAATCCTTGATGCGGGTTGTATATAATGGTAAAATTTCAGCTCGATCGGTGCAGAACTTTTTGAGTTTTTGAAGCGTACACAAACAAACATAACATTTATATATATATATATATATACTAGCTGTACCCTGCCACGCTTCGCTGTGGCTTCTAAGCTGAATGTAAAAGAACATAATCCGTTTAGTAAACTCCGTTGAAATCCATGAAAACAAAAGAATCAAGAGAAAACGCTTGTCTTTTGTTTTTATTAGCGGGATAAATGTTCATAAAAGTAAAACAGCAATAAAAAAATGAAGGAACGTTAGAATTCAAAAAATAAATAGCCATGAACCATCTAGGAAAAATTTCGCATCGAATGGTGGTAGTTTCATGTCGATACGATCAGTGGTTTAGGCGTGATTGAGCCTCAAACGAAGACCATTTTCATTATATATATATAGAAGAAGATATAGGTAATATATATTTTTAGCGTCACTATCCAGCAAAACAGGTTGTCATTATTTTGTCTCTTCAATAAGTAAATTTAATTCCACAAAAAAAATAGTTTTTTTTTTCTTTTTCAATTTTCGTTAAAAAAATTGAAATTCGCGGGTTCAATGACCTGCAGGATGAACTCCATAGTTCTACGTACACTCGGTCAAATGTCTCCCACTCATTGGCTGCTGTCTTGTGAGACGTCCTAACGTAGCAGCCTGTGATTCGATGAAGCTTTAGTCGGGTGTTTCTCATTGGCCCAGAGTCATCCAGGTGAGTTGTGAGCCAATAGCAGAAGCAGCACTGTGGTATAACTGTTTGTATTTTAGCCTATCGCGAAATGAATTCGCGAATTTTTCCGGTCTCTATTTATAGGTATGAAATTTCATACACACGGTGTTGTAAGTGGCATAGGGAAGCGCAAAGGAGCCTCTATCTTTAATATTCCACCGTAAAAATTGCTAGGTCACCGCCGCTAGTCCCATAAAAGGCGCGTTACCGAAGAGAAGACCGCAGGCCAGTTCTGCGCCTGGCGCGTAGAGGCGAAGAGGAGTGTGAAACTCCAGCTAGTGTCGCCCTTAGCTACCCCGCCCCCAGCCAGGCGGCCACCTTTAGGCCTAACCGCCTTGCGATTCCAAACATTTCGACACCGGTTTTGGTCTGACTTGGCTTCGGCCACTTGCTGAATGAATTGTGATAATCACGATGGTTTATAGTCGCCCGCGCGAAGTAATAAGTAGAGACCGGAAAAATTCGCGGGTTCAATGACCTCCAGGATAGACTCCACTATCCTCTGCACACTCGGGGCAAATGCCAACTGTTCATTGGCTGCTGACTTGTGAGTCGTCACGACTGGGTGGCCGGTGATTCGACACTTCTATGAGTGGAAGGTCTCTAATTTGCCCTCATTATTCCAGATTAACAGTGAACCAATGGCAGAAGCAGCACTAAGGTATAATTATTTGAATTGTAGCATTTCACGAATTGAGTCCGCGAATTTTTCAGGTCTCTAGTAATAAGTTCTTTATAGGGGCAGGCATTTTTCGTGAATAAATCTGAACGCCTATTAGACTGCAACAAGGTAGGCTATACCTCGCACCAGCGGTATATTACTCGTGATTGGAGGGGCCGTCTGCCAGAGAAGTCGTTAAAATTATTCGACCGAGCAACTCAGGAAGCGTTTGCTTCCACACTGAATCACTGTGATCGGTGTTGTAAAGATCGACATGAACCTGAAATAAACTCACCCAATAACAATACAGTGTTTTAGCTCTTATCGTGTCTCGGAATTTTTTTCGCAAAATATGCATGCCCCTAGTTATTTCCCCCGCGGCTCTTACGGGCTAGAGCCGTTCATTAACATATGTCGTTCGCAGCAAGGTATACCAGGTCCGGGAATCCTTCTTTTCACTGACGAGAGAGCCAAACGTCCGATCGTGCATCGTCGGTTTTTTTTTTGTTCACTGTAAATAAATATGGCGGTGTTGATAAAAGGATACCAATGGTCAATTAGATTAGGTTATCTACTTTATAAATACTTTAAAACATTGTGGACGGTTGATTTGGTTAGGATAGCTACATTAAAGATACGAAAAAAAAAAGCATGAACTTCGGGGAACTTCGGGTTTTGGCTCTCTCGTCTTGTGAAAAGAAGGCTTCCCACGATTTTATGCCTTTTGAAATGCCAAAAAACAATTTGGGGTTAAATAGTTCAATCCAAGATGGCGGGGTCTGACACACCTTCAAGTAGGCAGCGCTGTGAATGTCGCAAAGTCTCCCCCCTCAAAGCTCAGTTCACACAGGCCTCGTTTCCTGCAACAGCTGAGGATCGAGGTCGCCAGCTGAAAAGTTCGTGAGATAACGGCCGGCGACGGAAATTTCCAGAAAATTCAATCCCACGTTCTTATTTCCTCTTCCGCACTCGCGCAGGAGTTGCGTGTTCGCTGGCTATCTTGGAAACCCTGCTGTGAACCAGGGGTACCATTCTGGCGTGTTACAATGCCAGTGTACCAACACTGTAAAAACAAATAACTTTTTGACGTGAATAAGTCTATAAAATTGCTTCCATAGTAGGAGGCAATTAAATAAAAAATACGAATGATGACAAAATCGGTGTTGCAGCTACATATCCATCATCTCCATCCAAAATTTAATCACACCACTGGATAGCTAAGGATCAAAGAATTCGTTACGCTAAGTGAGGACTGTGACGCATCGCGCGCGGTGGAGGGGGAAGCGCCACCATTTCGAGGTCATTTTGCATGCGTTTCGAGATTTCCATTTAGTTTAACTTTTGACTCGGAGAAGCTACGACGTTCGTTTGGGTTTCAATCGTCAGCTCTCGTCAAAAACTATCAATTTCTTATATAAAACACTAGTGTTAAATAGTTACAGTGAATATATATGTTGTTAAAATAAAAATATATAATGTTTGCCTATACGCGACTTCGTAGTGTTCAAACATGATTATAACTTACATAAAATAGCGTAATTTATATTTTGTATAGAAATTATTACCTGTTACTTAGACGTATTCACGTACAACACATGGCCGTGTCCATGACACAGCCGCTTTATATATATATATAATGGAGCTGAAATAATTTTTGATAGTGCACTTACAAGAAAGCAACTGTATCGCTACAAATAAATTGCGGTCACGTGATTGCTCATTGCTGAGCTATGGCGTTTTATTTTTATAAACTTCCAATATGGCGGACGTTTATTCTAAATTTAAGGGTTTTCTCCCATGCAGAATATTTTTTGAGATTTTTCTATGGAAAGTATTTCAGTAAAATAATAAGCTTTCTAACCATTATTTCCTTTTAGAGACAAATTTTAAGTCTAAAATGCCTACATTATTAATCCAGGTACGATAGCAGAAGTAACGAGTTTGTTCGTTGGTTAATCAAGGGTGAATATTAATAGGCGCGATCCTGGGTGGGGTCACACTTAACCCCCCTCCTTTCTTCTTCCTCTTCCTCTTCTTCCCCCACCCTCTTTTCCACGGTATCCGCATGCATGCCTCCAGAGTTCCCATGTTTTCGTTGCCCATAGAACCTGAGTTTCCATTATTTTCTCTATGTATAGTTATGCACTATCGAAAAGTTAAAATTGTTAAAACAAAAAAAAACGGCAGAACGGTGTACATAGCAGTGCAGAAAATTAAAATGGAAGAACACAATAATTTTTATCTAATTTGAAGTTGTTAGCAAGTGTTCTAATCGACTTTGTTGATTGATAATCTTCAGTTACAGGCATCAGTGTTTAACATGGTGTATTCCGAGTGTGGAAAAAAAAAAGTTTTATGTTACTGAAGTTGTTGAAATATTAAAATAATATCCTACAAAAGTTTCATTTTTCATAGCGAGAAACTTAGTTAAGTTCTTTAATTGATTCACGCAGTGGAGAATTTCGATTTCATGCAGTTTTTTTCTTACATACGCCATTGCAGTGTTCAGTTTTATCGTTGGCTTCGTTTGTACATCAGCTGATTCAGTCCTGTTTTTTGTGAATTTTTTACCTTCATTTTTTGACGTGACAACGTCTAATAAAACGATGAACGCCGGGTGCACGCACGAAAAAGTGTCCCGTTACGCACATTGTCCCGTTTCGATGTGTCCCGTTACGCTTATTTATATTGCTCTTTGCTAACCCGAACCTCCTAGCATTGTGACCGAGATCGTGGCGAAAATATCTCTCTTCCACTCGATTGGAACAACCATCGATTTGACTTTTTCGAGGCACATTAAACTTGAAACACTCCCATTCGTTTCCTGCTTTTCCTATTATCGTCCTATCCTTAACAGAATAACACAGATTGTAAGAAGTGAAATAGAAAACATGTATAAAAGTTATAGTTAAAATAATCTGTTCGTTAAAGTAATAAACATATTTGAATTAATGAGTGCAAATAAAAATAAATTTGTCAATTAAATTGTAGATTTCATTCCACTCTTTCTTTGTATCCATACAAAATAGTGATAATTCAATAAAAATGATTCATTTTTATTCATAAAAGTATGCAATCATTTCATCAATGTTTTGTTATGACGTCACGTTAAACTATCGTCCGTAAACCGTTTTTACAGACAACCAATTTTTTTCCCTGGAGGAGTTTTTTTTTTGCGTTATCCACCCTATGTCAGAAGTCCCATAAAGACCCCTGCGAAATTACAATACGTGTTTTTTTTTTTTAATTCTGGGGTAATATTTCTTTTGAAGTGTTTTACTGGAAATAACGTTCGTATTTATTGGATTAACTTTAATCCATTCGAACACAAACAGAAGTTATGGAACAGCGCTGGGAAAAAGTTGTTCTTCACAGAATTTTTTTTTTTTTTTTTTTTGCCATGGGAATCAGTGTGTCAGTTTTTGCGAAGGAAATAACGCACGCATGCGTTCACACAAGTGATTGACAAAGCTAAATAATCACAATATTTTTTTTTTCACGTCCGCGAGAAAATTTCCGCAGGGATATTTCGGTGTCAACGCTTCGATGCAGCGGTAATGCCCCCCCCCCCCCCCCTTTCCCCCCATTTTTTTAATTGACGTGTCGGTAACGCCCTAAAATTACGTGTCGTAATGGCGTTCGAAATCTCTGTAAACACACAATCGGTTCGGGATGGAACTAAAAAAGAAAATTAATCTGCGAGTAATGCTTTTATGGCACATACATATCCGTGGAGAATATATGGCTGTACACTTTTAAAACAGAGAGAATGTCACACAAAATCAACTTCTGTTTTTTTTTTTTCCTTATTGGGCAAAAACAGAATGTTTTGAATAATCTGTCTTTAAAGAGATTCACAAGATAGAAATCCTATGAACTATTCCAAATTCCAGAACGTTTGTAATTCACGGGGTTATTTTCGATTATTCATTTATTTCTGTTCACGTTTCTTTTTTTCCTAGTAATAACTGAAAGTAATTAAATTTTGTAAAATGCACTATATTGGTACGGACTGAAAAAAAAAAAAACGTGGATTCATGGATCTCCACAATAGACTCAACAATCCTATAATAACTCGTACAAATGCCACATGCTCATTTGCTACTGTTTACTGGGACGTTTGCTATTCGATACAGCTTTTCTTCGGGGTTTTTAATTGTCCCAGGGTCCTTAAGGTAAACTGAGCCCAATCGCAGAAGCTTTTGAAAGTAAATATTTTTTTTTTTTCAATTCTAGCCTGTGAAAAAAAATAATACTAGGATTATTCCTGCCTCTATACATACCAGGTGTGATAAAAAAAATTACGGTGAATTAATTTTTATCGCTACAACTGCCGACGCTACATATTTTTGAAGTAATCCGATAGCGTATCCTTTGAGATAGTCAGTGTTAAGTTTGAACAAGTTGTGACTTGTAGTCTTCCAGAGCCAGAAAAGTGAGGTGTTTACAAACATCTTGTATATCGCAGTAAGTTTTCGACATATTTTAATAGTAACGAGACTCTTGTATAGACCTCCAAACCCGGTGACTTGAACCTGACGAATAACTTAGATCCACCTATGGATATTTGCAGGTCTGTTAGCAAAGGAGATTTCGGAGGTTGGGGGTAGTTATATATCTTCTCTGAAAAATTAGCGACATTATATTTAAAGATTTCAGTTTACATCGGTAGTACAATGTTTGAGGCACTCAGGAATGTATTCGTCTTCGTATACAGAACTGGTAAGGTGGTCGTAGGTTTATTTTTGTTTCAAGTGTAAAAAAAACGGAACACGTTATTCCACTACAGTTATTTCCCTTTTGATTAAAAAAAACAGTTTACATACTTTCGTACTTCACGGTAAATTAAAAATTAAAATAATGAATAAATTATTAAAAAATAAACTAATTAGTAACGTTTTACCTATACTTGCATTCGCCAATATTATTAAACACATTTTTTTTTTATATACTTGTTCCGGTCATTGTTATTTATTGTGTATTCAAGTTTATCTTTTGATCCTGGTGGAATTATCTTGTAAATATTGATCCTGTGAAATGTGATGTCATGATCCTATGGATTGTGTTCAACTTACGACCGCAGAAGCTGTTGAACCAGGATATTTTGACGTACTAAATTAAAACAGCAAGCATCATGTATCACAGGATCATGCAATCAGGATTAAGGGATAAAAATTGGAAACGCGATAAGGAAATTTTTTTTTTAGTGATCGTTGCGTTGGTTTCTTTAAAAAAAATCCAGGACAAGAAAAAGAAGGGGGAAAAATACATCGCATAGATATAGGCATGGCCTCCGTGTATCACGAATGATAGAAGAAATGGATTGTTGCGACGACCGTAAGCTCCACTCCTGGACGACATTACTTTGTCCTGGACAAAGTTCCTTTGTCCTGTAGGAAGTTACTTTATTCTGTACGACGTTACTTTGTGCTGGACTTTACTTTGTCCTGGGCGACGTTGCTTTGTCCTGGGCGATGTTGCTTTGACCTGGACGACGTTACTTTGTCCTGGACGACGTTGCTTTGTCCTGGACGACGTTGCTTTGTCCTGGACGACGTTGCTTTGTCCTGGACGACGTTGCTTTGACCTGGACGACGTTGCTTTGTCCTGGACGACGTTGCTTTGACCTGGACGACGTTGCTTTGTCCTGGACGACGTTGCTTTGTCCTGGACGACGTTGCTTTGACCTGGACGACGTTGCTTTGTCCTGGACGACGTTGCTTTGTCCTGGACGACGTTGCTTTGTCCTGGACGACGTTGCTTTGTCCTGGACGACGTTGCTTTGTCCTGTACGACGTTGCTTTGTCCTGTACGACGTTACTTTGTCATATACGACGTTACTTGACCTGGAGGACGTTACTTTGTGCTGGACGACTTTACTTTGTCCTGGACGACGTTACTTTGACCTGGATGACGTTGCTTTGTCCTGTACGACGTTACTTTGTCATATACGACGTTACTTGACCTGGAGGACGTTACTTTGTGCTGGACGACTTTACTTTGTCCTGGACGACGTTACTTTGACCTGGACGACGTTGCTTTGTCCTGTACGACGTTACTTTGTCATATACGACGTTACTTGACCTGGAGGACGTTACTTTGTGCTGGACGACTTTACTTTGTCCTGGACGACGTTACTTTGACCTGGATGACGTTGCTTTGACCTGAATGACGTTGCTTTGTCCTGTACGAAGTTACTTTGTCCTGTACGAAGTTACTTTGTCCTGGACGACTTTACTTTGACCCGGACGACGATACTTTGTCCTGGACGATGTTCTTTTGTCATGGACGACACGCGGGGAAACGGAAACGTGGCGAACGTAGCGAACCGGCGTCGCGGTCGTGTCCGAAACAGTAATTGCGTTTTAACCGTTTGAATAATAGCGTCGGGAAACTTCTCGGAATTAGTTTCCGAAACTGCCACGCGAAAATCGAGCGCAGAGTGCACCGGAGCGTTCCTTTTAGAGACAGAGAGAGAGAGAGAGAGAGAGAGAGAGAGAGTGAAGCCTGACAGAATCGGGTGCAGTTTGGCTGCGAATCATTACGAAATATAATACAGGTTCGGGTCAGAACTCGTGAACGACAAACTTCTGCTGCACGTTCATCGCGACAAATTAATTTCAAAACCCTCGTCGCTACAAAAACAAGTGTTCGCAGAAATACCTGGTTCAGATCCGTACTTTGTGTCTCCCCAGTATCTCCAACAGTTGAAGCTACTTGTAAACCGTTCCCTGAGTAGCTTTCCAGTATTAAATTGTGCACGTTATTAAGTATAATAAAACAAAATAAAAGTCTAACTATTGAATATTCGATTATCTTTTCATATTTTTAAAAAGACATATATGCTTTATGAAACGTCAATTGAAATATAAAATATTGCGCAAATTTTTCGACGAAATACTCAGCATTAACTCAAGAAACGTATTTCATATACAGTAATACCTCGCTAATAAAATACCCTGTTGATACAAAACTCTCATTAATACAAAGTGATTTCACAGTCCCCAGAAATTGCGTACGAGTTATACGTAATTTTTTCATACAAAACTATGGTTAATTTGTAATACAAAGTTGTTTTGGTTTCAAAGGTAAACAATTGCATGACCTAAAAGATGTTTATTGCAGTTATCTTAGAATAATGTAATAACAAAATGTGAATTTAAATTAAAATAATACTGATTCTTTTGCTTTGGTTCATTGTAGGTTGGGGAAAAGAGGTTTACAAATTTTATTCTTTCAAACCGATGGAAAGATTTAATTTTGTGGGTAATTCAAAAACTTTTGCTTTATCCTTGTGTCTTAAATCCTTTAAAAAAGTAGTACAGTACAAAATTTGTTTTAAAGCCACATGTGTAGCCATCCTAATGTTGTGTTTTACAGTTACTACAATGTTGTGTGTAAAATTGCGTACATGTTTTCTTGAAACATATTCTATATATTTTTTTTTAAGGTTTGTTAAACATCTCCTAAGCAGGACAGGTAGTTTTAATTTTATTTAAATTGATTCATAAGTTATATAAAAAATGTAATGATATTTTTAATACAAACCTCTATATTGTAAAGTGTCAAAATTACTGTCCCTTCAGTTTTTTAAAAAAGTATTATTGAGGTTTTTGACCGTATGCAAAAAATAATAATAACCATAGCCATGTGTTGTGCAAATTTACAATATTATTTTTTCTTGCGGTTTTACTAACTATTTCTTGGCGTTTGGTTTTTCTGTGTATGTTTGATAACAGCATGGGAACTAACTTCAGAGCAGAACTTCGTAGTGGCCGTACCCCCTTTTCCCTCGCACGGAAACTTGGGATGATTTTCCCCTTCGCCATCCACTTCTCTCCTCACCACTCTCCTCTCTCCTATATCCTCTCTCCCCTATCCCCTCTCTTCTCACCTCTCTCCACTCTCCACTTTTTCTCGTCTCTTCTCTCTCCCCTATCCTCTTACCACTCTCCACTCTCCAATCTCCAATCTCCAATCTCCTCTATCCTCTCTCCTCTCACCATTCCTCTCACCTCTCTCTTTTCTCGTCTCTCCTTTCTCCTCTCTCCTCTATCCTCTCTCCCATATCCCCTCTCCTCACCTCTCTCCACTCTCCACTCTTTTCTCGTCTCTTCTCTCTCCCCTATCCTCTTACCACTCTCCACTCTCCAATCTCCAATCTCCAATCTCCTCTATCCTCTCTCCTCTCACCATTCCTCTCACCTCTCTCTTTTCTCGTCTCTCCTTTCTCCTCTCTCCTCTATCCTCTCTCCCATATCCCCTCTCCTCACCTCTCTCCACTCTCCACTCTTTTCTCGTCTCTTCTCTCTCCCCTATCCTCTTACCACTCTCCACTCTCCAATCTCCAATCTCCAATCTCCTCTATCCTCTCTCCTCTCACCATTCCTCTCACCTCTCTCTTTTCTCGTCTCTCCTTTCTCCTCTCTCCTCTATCCTCTCTCCCATATCCCCTCTCCTCACCTCTCTCCACTCTCCACTCTTTTCTCGTCTCTTCTCTCTCCCCTATCCTCTTACCACTCTCCACTCTCCACTCTCCAATCTCCAATCTCCTCTATCCTCTCTCCTCTCACCATTCCTCTCACCTCTCTCTTTTCTCGTCTCTCCTTTCTCCTCTCTCCTCTATCCTCTCTCCCATATCCCCTCTCCTCACCTCTCTCCACTCTCCACTCTTTTCTCGTCTCTTCTCTCTCCCCTATCCTCTTACCACTCTCCACTCTCCACTCTCCAATCTCCAATCTCCTCTATCCTCTCTCCTCTCACCATTCCTCTCACCTCTCTCTTTTCTCGTCTCTCCTTTCTCCTCTCTCCTCTATCCTCTCTCCCATATCCCCTCTCCTCACCTCTCTCCACTCTCCACTCTTTTCTCGTCTCTTCTCTCTCCCCTATCCTCTTACCACTCTCCACTCTCCACTCTCCAATCTCCAATCTCCTCTATCCTCTCTCCTCTCACCATTCCTCTCACCTCTCTCTTTTCTCGTCTCTCCTTTCTCCTCTCTCCTCTATCCTCTCTCCCATATCCCCTCTCCTCACCTCTCTCCACTCTCCACTCTTTTCTCGTCTCTTCTCTCTCCCCTATCCTCTTACCACTCTCCACTCTCCACTCTCCAATCTCCAATCTCCTCTCTCCTCTCACCATTCCTCTCACCATTCCTCTCACCTCTCTCTTTTCTCGTCTCTCCTTTCTCCTCTCTCCTCTATCCTCTCTCCCATATCCCCTCTCCTCACCTCTCTCCACTCTCCACTCTTTTCTCGTCTCTTCTCTCTCCCCTATCCTCTTACCACTCTCCACTCTCCACTCTCCAATCTCCAATCTCCTCTATCCTCTCTCCTCTCACCATTCCTCTCACCTCTCTCTTTTCTCGTCTCTCCTATATCCTCTCTCCCCTATCCTCTCTCCTCTCTCCTCTCTTCTTTGTCCTCCCCTCTCCCTCCTCCACACTCCACTCTCCCCTGCAGGCCCAGGAAGACACCCCCAACAGAGCGCGCCTGACTCCGGCCTCATTACCCAGGTAGCGCCTCTCCGCCGGCGCACGGAACGGGGCTGTGAATATTTATGATCCGCCTTTTGACGCGCCCCTTTTCCTCCCGGGGGGCGCGGATATAGGTCGCGGGCGGCTGCAGTGCCGCACCCTGTGTGTGCAGACGAGGGGAGGACCTCGCTCTCCCCTGCTGTAATATGTGCTGCATTGTTCAGTGCCCGGCCGTTGTCCGGCCTTGCGTGTGCGACCGTGTGCAGGTTCCGTCAAAAAGTTAGAAGTTTCAAGACCATCAGAAAAATTCATTACGATTATTTTTTTTGGAAGTAAACTTCTTATATGTACATGTATGTGTATATATATACATACATACACATATTTGTCTATGCAATTTCAGTCTGACTCCGACCGACTAACGTCGGCTGCAGGTATGCCAATACAAAATAGGTTGAAAACCTCTATTTGACTTGTGGTATAAAGTTCTTTCCAAGGGTGGCGTACGCCTTTGAATTTGGGGTTGAACATTATATATATTTTTTCATTTTAAATTAAATAGAAAGTATTAAAGATGGCGCGCTGAGTGTCTGGATTATGTTCAAAAAAATGTGTCTGTCATATAATTATTTCACCCAATAATTGAGGGATAGTCAAAACGTCTCAAAACTATTGTAAAACTATATATATATGTACACCTCTTTTTATGAAATATAGTTTTGCTCTATGCACTGTTATATAGAGCACTCATGCCAATTATATCAGAAGTGCAATTTTCACATGAAAAAAAATGGCCCGCAACACTGTTCCCATTTTTTTAAATTTTAAATATTTAAACTGTTATCTAGACCATGCCAGTTTTATCAAATAGATAATGTTATGAGTTCCGTGAAGTGATTTCCATAAACTGGCGAAGAAGCCCTGAAAATAAATAAAAGTTGAAACAAATCGAAAACTTTAGAGAGAGAGAGAGAGAGAGAGATAGAGAGAGAGATAGAGAGAGATAGAGAGAGAGAGATAAAGAGAGAGAGAGAGAGAGAGTTGCCTTTACAAACGTGATGACGTTGTTTGTCCAGAACTCTCGTGAGGTTTAAATAGGTGTGTGTGTGTGTGGGGGGGGGGGGGGAAGGTTGATAAATCTGGGGAGGGGGGGGGGGTTGTGTTGTTGGTAAGGCAGGAAATGCCAAGGCCAACGAGTATCTCTCGTAAAGTACAAGCACTTACGCCCGGCCGGGGAGAGAAAGTCTAGTCGTGTCGCACTCGGAAACCTACTCCTTTATTTTAAAACCAGAACCGTGTATGTGTGAGAGTGACCATGCCTTTTACCGCTCATGCCGAATGCCCCACGCCTTTGCCTCGCTTCTGTGCCTCATTTTGGGCACGCCGAGCACCCACCGCTTTGTTCAGGTACCGGTATGAACACAAGACAGACCGGGAAAAAAAAAATTTCGCAGAATTATTCCGCGATAGGCAAAAAAAAAGTTGGTTAAGTGGTTCTGTTCGCGTATTTCTTTTTTTTATGTAGATTTTAAATAAATACTACCTGTTGTAGCCGTTACCATGGTGCGACGTTCGGAAAATTTTTATAAGTAGGTAGAGTTTTTCGTTTCATGGTCCATAGACCACAAAAATATCGCCAACTCAAAATTTTTTTACTCACACACACACACACACACACACACACACACCTATATATAGTGGACGCGATAACTGTCTCAATTTTTTACAAATCACTTCCAAACTGATACATAAAATCTAGGAGTGGAAATTCTCGGTCGATTTCGTTAACGGGCAATATCTGACCAATGGGGGTAGTAAACCAAAAATAATCACTGTAACTCCCATAATATGGAAAATATCACATCCGTTTGAACGTATTATAACTAGAGACCTGAAAAATTCGCGATTTCAAATCCCTAAAGGATAGACTCCATGATCCTCTATGCACTCGTGCAAATTACATCTGCTGATTGGTTACCGACTCGTAACACCTGTTGACTGGAATGATCGTGATTCGCTAATTCTTCTGTTAAAGATTTTTCATTGGCCCAGAGCCCTTCAGATAAACTGTGGCGCAATCACTGAAGCGAAATAATGTCAAAAGTATTTGGACTCTATCCTATCGCGAAATGAATCCGCGAATTTTACAGGTCTCTAATTATAACCCGTAGGATTAATTCCAAAATCTTTGCCTAAAAAATTTTTTGGTTCGGCCGAGACATTGTAAAAAAAAAACAAGGGTTGGAGGACAAAAAAAATAATAACTCTCTTCGTAGGCACAACATCTAATTCGTACAAAGTATGTATTAATGTTAATTTTTATCTAAAATTTTTCTCAAACAATTTTGATTAGACGAACCATGCAAAGAGTTGAAAAATAGAAGGGAAAAAATAAAAAAAAACTCCCTTATTAGAAACACTATCGTATCCGTTCGAATTGTTTGTAAATCTTACAATTTTTAATTAAAACTCTTATGTGAAAGGATACTTGATAAGATTAGCCATTTTTTTTATGAGATTGAAAAAATAAACGGTATAGTTAAAAAAATATATCTTCTGAGCCATGTACACTATCAAATCCGTTCGGTTTTATTGTAAAACCATAAATTATCATCTACAACTTTAGTCTGAAATAATTTTTTTATACGACCAACCAATACTGCAAAGGGTGGATTAAACAAGGGTTGGATGATAAAAAAATTCATAACTCTCTTCGTAGGTGCACCATTAAATTCGTTCTCATTGTTTCTAAATATTATAATTTTTATCTAAAAAATTTGTCTCAAACAATTTTTGATAATACAAACCATTACTGAAATAGGTTGAAAAAGATGGGTTGAAATAAGAAAATAAATAATACTTTCCTACCATTATCGAATTAATGTTTATCTTTGTTTAACTTTTATAAATATTGTTGAAAACTTTTAAGTTAATTTTGTGTAACGAATCATTACTGCAAGTAGTGGAAATAAAAAGGGTAGAAAAACAACAGTTGAGATTACTTTTTTTCAATAGATATACTATCAAACCCATTATAATTGATTGTAAAACTCTTAAACTTTATCTGAATCTTTTGGCTCAAATAATTTCTGGTGAAAAAAACTATTACCGTAAAAACAATACTGAATGCATTTAAGTAAAAACACAATATTTTCGCTGCATGGAATATGGGAAAATGTTAGATTTTTTTTTTAAATTTAAATATTGGTGAACATATAGTTTGTTATGCACATTAAGTTCTTAAAATGTTCTAGGAGTTTTTAGAAGTTTCCAAAACATTTCCGGGAGAAAAAAATAGGTTCTTCGAATTATGCCTACGCCTGAAGGCTAGAGACCTGAAAAATTCGCAGATTCAATTCGTGAAATGCTAAAATTCAAATAATTATACCTTCGTGCTGCTTCTGCCATTGGTTCACTGTTAATCTGGAGTAATGAGGGCCAATTAGAGACCCTCACTCATAGAAGTGTCGAATCACAGGCTGCCCAGTCGAGACGACTCACAAGTCAACAGCCAATGAACAGTTGGCATTTGCCCGAGTGTGCAGAGGATAGTGGAGTCTATCCTGGAGGTCATTGAACCCGCGAAATTTTCCGGTCTCTACTGAAGGCTGTTTCGAAAGGGATTTTTTTTTAAAGTTGAAATGGCCAAAAATGCGTGTTTATCGGAATGATTTTTAGGCATGAAGCTCCCGGACAGATTCTTGAAATACGCCTTTATCTTATTTTTCTCCGCCATGTAATGTGATGGTTACAGACCCGGAAATTTCGCGGATTCCTCTGGCCTCAGGATAGAATTCAAAGTAATAGGTGTGCTCGACCCATGTTTACTTTCCCATTGGTTGATTTCTTAGCGAGAACATTTTTATCCTCGTTATTTGGCACTACCTGATTCGCTTACTTCTCTCATAGCTGGACATCGTTGGCTCACGGTCGTAGAGGGGCGTGTCCAGACAACTGCGAGCCAATCATGAACACAGTGCGAGAGTGTGAAGGTTGTTTGCATTCTAGCTTGCGACTAAATGAATGCGCGAAAATTCCGTCTCTCTGGCTTATTGTTGTCCTGTGCACGACGAGAAAAAAAACTGCGCGCCAGTGCAGAGTAGACACCGCGTCTAGAAGCACCAGCGAGCGTCGAACTTTACCTCCCAGCCCTATGAGACCAGGTGCGTGGATGAAAAGGGAGGGGGGGGGAAGTAGCTCTGGTTTCAGGTGGAGGGGGTTAGGAAAATAAAGGGTTGGGTGGAGGGGAAGAGATGAATGGTGAAATGGTCGGTTTCGATTAACTGCCGTCACACCCAGCCCCCGTGTAAGCACGGCCGCATGACGTCACAGCGCCCCGATGAGACATCAAGACCCGCGAACACGAGGAGTCATTCCCGTTGATGTCCTCGCCCGGCGGAAGAGGAACATCGGGGGAACATCTTCTTCCGGAGTTTGCGCCAGGCGAACTTTTTTTTTTGTTCGCGACGCGAGGCGTTGGAAATGACGGTGGTAGGATTACGTGGCGGTGGGGGGGGGGGGGGGAGGGTTGTTTGTTACCCTGCGGGGGTCCTGAGAGGGTGTTGGGTTTTATTTTTTTTTCTGGTCTTTTTCGGGAAGAGGGCGGGGGGGATGGAGGGAAATTCGTTTTCTCGCTTTCCCCCCCCCCCCCCTCCCCGACATATTCTGTCATTCTCGTTCAGTTCAACCCGGCACTTGGAACTTTTCGTCTGCTAGACCACCACAACACCTCCAAACAGAAGGAAGTAATTCCCCCCCCCCCCCTTCCCCCAATCCACCCCCCTTTTTTTCTCATCCCTTCTTCACCGTTTTTCACTCTTTTTCACACTCCGATTCCGACGGCTTTTGCCAAATGACGACTTCGACACGGCCTGAAATTTCTCTTCCCCCCTCCTCTCTCCCTACCATACTCCATCATCTTTCACTTTACCCCTGTTTTACGCCTTTTATTTTAACGCTCCTTTGCCGTTACACGAAATGGAGATAGACAACAAAACAAAACAAAACAAAAAAAGAAGGGTGGCTATTCAGCGCCCAGTAGAATCCTTTTGCGCTCCGTCGTTCTGGAGTTTTTCGTAAGGTTTGGAAGGATTGCGAGTTGTGGGGAGGGGGTGTTAGGTGGTAACTGGATAGAGAGTAAATAAAGTTTGGTTCCGTTTGGAAATTTTTTTCTCAACAGAAACTTCTTTGTACCATTCCGAGAAATTCGTGGCGATACGCCATCGGAGTGTAACGGAAGTGTAACTCTCGGGAGGACGACGGAAATGACGCAACGATAAGCAGTGGGGATGATGATTAAGGTAAAACATTATAAACATTATAAAAAAATTCGCAGGACACAAGCACCACAAAAATGTCAGCGAAAAAAAATTGGTTGTCTGTAAAGTCGGTTTACGGACGATAGTTTAACGTGACGACGTCATAGCAAAACAATGATGAAATTAATGCATACTTTAATGAATAAAATCGAATCATTTTTATTTTAATAATAAAGGAATAAATACTTGAAATTGTACTAGTAATCAGATTTTTAAAATGCAAGAATAATTAACCTTTAATGCTGAAATTGTTGTTGTAATAAGCAATGAAAACCACTTCACTTTATAAACAGTCGAGTGGAAGAGAGATAGCTGCGGCGCAAGTGTACAATGAGCGTAACGGGACAAAGTGTAACGGAACAATATGAGTAACAAGACACTTTTTTCGTGCGTGCAGCCGGCGTTCATCGATATATTAGACGTCACGTCAAAAAAAGTGCTAGCCGCAATTTATTCAATGAAATTATTTCACGACAGAGGTGAGTTTTGCGGTAGTTGTAAAACTGTGTGTAATTAAAAAAAAAGCTTAGTGTTTCATCTTAAATAATTCCTCTTCATAAATTTACAGTAAATTAGTTGGTCTGCTCCAACTTCAAAAGCATATGTACCAATGTTGGAAGGCGCACTAGATCAATTTTCAAATTTATTTTTCCTCGCCATTTACCTGCATCTGAATTTTTTTCGCTCGAATACTGATTTACCCTGTAAAACTAAATAAAGTTTACTTGTTAGAATGTTCGATTATTGTTTACATGGTTAAAAAAAAATCATGCTTGAATGAAAAATCTATTAAAATATAAAACTAGGCGCAAATTTAAGAACGTATTTTTTTTTTAATTTGAACCAAAAAAAAATCAACCATTACGTGTTTACTTGAAGTATTACAAACTATTTCTTTGCAACCGGTTTCCAAAGATATCTTTTTGTAAAAGTACACAAACTTTTTTTTCTGGGTATTTTGCGACTGCTAGGCTCTCTTTTTGCTATTGAATCAATTCAATTCAATTCAATCCAAGAGTTTTATTTGCATATAGAGTACACTTTAAATGGTTTCGGTACAATACGTATTGACAAGTCAGCCCTGTGTAATCTTTTGTGAAAATTTACATTTGTTAGATTATAGTTTTATAACATGGATAGAAAACAATAATATGATTTATTAGAGGGAAATTTAAAAAAAAACTGTAGTGTGCTATAGGGTAGAACATTTTTTATTTTTATTTTTTTAAAGCATTGGCCGTGTCTGAACCATGACCAGACCGATAGATATTGGTGATGGACGTCGGTTTGATCGACGTCGTAGGCTTTTTTTTTTTTTGCGCTGGATTCTCAAACGTTATCAGTCATCCCCTCCATATTTATATATTTTGAAGAAAAAAAAAGGGGAGGGGGAGTTCAGGTGGAGCGCAAACGTATTCGTTCGCACTTTTCTGAAAATATATTTGAATCGATTTCCGTTCCTTTTGCGTCTTTCGAAAGAGAAAACCCGAACTTCAACTGACAGCAAACGTCGAACTGTTTTCAAAACCCGTCATAAAAATGACACGCGTTCAAAAAAAAAAAAGATAAATGCAATATATAACAAAATTTTATTTCCGTGTCTGTAGTAGGTATACTCGGCGGCTAGCGCGGATATGTGCCTGATATCGCGTGCGGGTTTTGTATGTGAGTGAGTGAAAATTTTATTTTATCTTTATTTTCTTCTTCTGTTTTTTTTATGGGTATATTCACAAAAGTACGAAACGTAGCGAGCGATGGTCCCTCGTTCACCTTCGCTCGCCAATTCCGACCTGTCTGGCCGAAAGCTTCACGTATTCATCAGCACACGATATCACCAACGAAGCGAAATCTTTTTTTTCTTCCATCTCTCGCTGTTCATCGAAATGCATACATATTTCACATTTCTGATAGTGTTGTTCGGGGGAGAAAACAAAATACCTGTCTTTTGTGTGTGTCTTCGTGGGCAACGCTGAAAGGTGAAAATCGGGTTTTTAAATAAAACTGGTTGGGGTGGGGGGGGGGGGGGTTTGGACATGGATATAGATAAGAGGAAGACTGGGGCACATTTGCACACGGGGCCTGCTTACACAAAGACCATAATGGAAAAAAAAAATTGGTTGTCTGTAAAGTCGGTTTACGGACGATAGTTTAACGTGACAACGTCATAACAAAACATTGATGAAATGATTGCATACTTGTATGAATAAAATTGAATAATTTTTATTGAATTAGCACTATTTTGTATGGATACATTGAAGGAGTGAAATGAAATCTACAATGTAATTGATAAATTTACTTTTATTTGCACTCATTCAAATATGTTTATTACTTTAACGAAGAGATTATTTTAACTATAACTTTTATACATGTTTGCTATTTAACTTCTTCCAATCTGTGTTATTCTGTTAAGGATTGGACGATGATAGGAAAAGTAGGAAACGAATGGGAGTGTTACAAGTTTAATGTGCCTCGTAAAAAGTCAAATCGATGGTTGTTCCAATCGAGTGGAAGAGAGATAGATGTGGCGCAAGCGTACAATGATCGTAACGGGACAGTGTGCGAAACGGGACACTTTTTCGTGCGTGCAGCTGAAGTTCATCTATTTATTAGACGTTGTCACGTCAAAAAAATTGGCCAGACTTTCCAGAACTTGCCAATGATGTGTAAACATCTACCCTCGGTAACGATCAATTAAACTTACAATTACGAAAACTTCGAAACGAAAATTTAACGTAATATTCTTTAAAATTATGCCGAGCGTGATTAATAAACTGATAAATTAAAATTGTCGCACTTCAAAAGCCATAATTTCTGGATGCGAATTACACACAAAACGTTCTGCTCCCGCCACTAGAATTACCTGCCTGAAACGTAAACGTTGCTTGCCGCCATCAAACGCAGATAGCAGCACGAAACAACCAGAATTTTTTTTGACGTGACAACGTCTAATAAATCGATGAACGCCGGCTGCACGCACGAAAAAGTGTCCCTTTACGCACATTGTCCAGTTACGCGGTGTCCCGTTACGCTCATTGTACGCTTGCGCCGCATCTATCTCTCTTCCGCTCGACAGTTTATAAAGTGAAGTGAAAAGTTAATGTGGTTTTCATTGCTTATTACAACAACCATTTAGGCAATAAATGTTAATTATTCTTGCATTTTAAAAATCTTATTACTAGTATAATTTTAAGTGTACATACTTTTATTATTAAAATAAAAATGATTCAATTTTATTCAATTTCTTTTAACTATTATAAACGTCGCCGATAAAACCCCGGCGCTGGAGCTGATATTCGACCAGGAATTTCATTAAAATACTGCCCTTCTTTTTCATATTCACTGAACGGTTAATACTATAAAGTTCCGCACACGCTAGAAGTTTTACTTCTACGGCTATACTAAGATATTAACATGAAAAATTAAAAAAACACATTATAACACTAAGTACATGTTTGTATATTTGTTTTGTGCTTAAATGACAAATCAAACAAACAAACCTTAACCTTTGTGAGCTTATTCAACATTATTATACTATAATTTTATTTTTGACGTGACAACGTCTAATAAATCGATGAACGCAGGCTGCACGCACGAAAAAGTGTCCCGTTACGCTATGTCCCGTTGCGCTCATTGTACGCTTGCGCCGCATCTATCTCTCTTCCACTCGATTGGAACAACCATCGATTTGACTTTTTCGAGGCACGTTAAACTTGAAACACTCCCATTCGTTTCCTACTTTTCCTATCATCGTCCTATCCTTAACAGAATAACACAGATTGGAAGAAGTTAAATAGCAAACTTGTATAAAAGTTATAGTTAAAATAATCTGTTCGTTAAAGTAATAAACATATTTGAATTAATGAGTGCAAATAAAAGTAAATTTATCAATTAAATTGTAGATTTCATTTCACTCCTTCTTTGTATCCATAAAAAATAGTGATAATTCAATAAAAATGATTCATTTTTATTCCTAAAACTATGCAATAATTTAATCAATGTTTTATGAAGTCACGTTAACCTATCGTCCGTAAACCGACTTTACAGAAACCAGTTTTTTTTTTTTTTTTTTAATTTAAGAGACAAGATTTGGATCCTCGCCCATTCTGTTACTAAGCGCGGCCTCTGCCGCTGTGCTAGTCAGATCCTTGAGAATTTCAGTAGGAGAAACTGTATTATAATGCCAGTTATCTGACATATTTCAAAACTTTTGATTGCTAGAGACATGCAAAATTCGCGGATTCATTTCGCGATAGGCTAGCATCGAAACAACTATACCTTCGTACCGCTTCTGCAATCGGCCCACATTTTATCCGGGGAACTGTGAGCCAATGGGAAACACTAAACCAAGAAAGTGCCGAATTACGGACAGCCTAGTTGAGACGTCTCACGCGTCAGTAGCCAATGAACAGGTGTCATTTCCGCAGAGTATTAAAAGGACTGTGGAGTTTATCCTGGAGGTCAATGAATCCGCCAATTTTGCAGGTCTCTAGACTGATTACTATTTTTTTTACCATGACTATTTAAGTTTGCCAAATATATCACAGGGTAGGTTAACTATAATAAAGTTTCATTTGGCACACCGGCACGTTTGATTTGTCCCCTGATATTTACGAAAGTGACAACATGTAGCTGCACGTGGGTACGCCATCTTTGTGACACATTTCCGTTCGTCTACTTCCGTGTCGCATCCGCGAAATTTGCTCGCACCAAAGGCCATATGCCGAGAGCCTAAGATGTTTACACATGAAACATCAACAGTTGCACCAGTCGTGTGTTGCTTCTTTAGAGCACCATAACGATACTTGCAGGTACTGCTACAGGTAGTGGCTTTGTTCCAGAACGATTAGGAAATGCATTTTGTTCTCAACGTAACATTTTTTTTTTCTGAAACGTTTGGAGACCATATAAATTATAACTTTAATAAAGTACTTGTACATTTTTAAATCGTAGTTATTGAACCTACAAATCGTAATGTTTGTAGAAAATGTAGATTTTCTAAACTTTTTTTTTTGTTATTTGGCTTATATTTTGAAAATTGCTGCATTTTTACTTTGTACTGTTTATTGCAAAATGGGTTGCCAAAAGGTTGATAAACGATTTAAACATTTCAATTAACAGGTAAACAAACATTTACTGTATTTAATTGATAATAGGCATGCGTTGGTAGCTATTATAAAGACTAGAGTTTGCTTGAGGTCCTAAATTTCAGGATGGAGAGTAATATTAAAACGAAATATGTTTGAATGTAAACTATCTGCAAGTAAAAAAAAAAGGCCATTACTCAATCAGACCACCTCGCGACAAGTCACGGCCTTGCGCGCTTAGAGGCTATATTCCGCTAGCAGCGCAAGTGAGAGCCGCACTTATCATCCTGCCTCACCAACAAAAACCACACCCCTATTTAGGCTGGGTCTAGAAAAAAAAATAGCTCTTGTAAATGTTTAACTTCGTCCATGTCCACTCAAAGTCAGTAATTTTTGCAAAAAAAAAGTTTTTTTTCAATATCGTCACCAGCAAGTTGATAAAGCTTTTAATCCAACGTCGGTTTTTTTAGAACTCTTTTGGAACGGCGCTTCGAAAAAAAAACTTTTTTTATACCGCAGCAGTATTTTTCGTGGTATTTAAGTGGAGAGCGGTGTTTTATCCTCTATTCTCAGAGCCGTTCAATAGAGTGACATTTGGCGCCGAGTGTGTGTTCTGCCTTCTCTCCTATACCCAGGCTGCCCCCCCTCCCCCCCCCCCTGTGCTCGTACTAAATATTTTCCCTTCCCTCTCGTTGAAAACAAAACAAGTTTTCTCCCGCGCCCGTTCAAGCTCTCTGTAGCGTCTCTCTTTGCGGCGAAACGGTGCCTTTCAGTGCTGTAGGGGCCTATGTCAGGGAAGAAAAAAATATATTGCGAGCTAGTATTTCAGTATTCGCCAGTGATGTGTGAACATCTAACCTCGGTAACGAGCGAATTCATGCGTTCTCGTGTTGCAAATAAACTTATTAATACGAAATTCGGGACACGGAATTTTTCGTAGAAATGTTTACAATAATGCCGAGCGTGATAAATAGAGATCTGCAAAATTCGCGGATTCAATGACCTCCAGGATAGACTCTACTACACTCTACACACTCGGGCAAATGCCAACTGTTCACTGGCTGCTGACTTGTGAGTCGTCTCGACTGGGTGGCCTGTGATTCGACACTTCTATGAGTGAGGGTCTCTAATTGGCCCTCAGTTCTCCAGATTAACAGTGAATCAATGGCAGAAGCAGCACTAAGGTATAATTATTTGAATTTTAGCGTAACACGGAATGAACCCGCGAATTTTTTCAGGTCTCTAGTCATAACAAAAAAAAAACAATCGCAACTAAAAAAGTACTTGAGAAAATTAGAAAGGTGGTTCTATTTTTGTGCGATGGCGCTGCTATCTCTAGTTTTTTTTCTGAGTATTTCTCATAAAATTAAGAATAATTTTACATTTTAATTGTTTTGTCTTTCAAGCATATTTTTTTGAAACCGTGAAAAAAAAAGCTCGAATACTTAAATAATTGCAGTTTATTTTGTTTTACTATGCTTAAGACGGTTTGCAAATATAACTATTGGAGGTACTGGGGCAATGCAAAGGCATAAACCCCCGGGTGAGAATATGAACCCAGTATTACTGCGAACACTATTTTGTAGTGATAAAGTTTTTTTCATGTAAATGTACGAATGCACGAATATTTGTAATTTTACGTGAAAATTTCTGTTCCATTCACACAAAAAAAATTAAAGTGTTAGCCTATTACTTCTTGTGCGAGTTGGGACGTGAGCGGTTTCATTTTTTGTTTCTTTTTTCGTGGTCGCTTGGAGGTAAAACATTTAGCCAGCATACTCGGGATGTCCATATTCAGGAAAGTCAGGGAATTTGGAATGGCGAGGGATATTCAGGGAAACTATTTGAAATCCTGGAAAAATCATGGAAATTTTCTCAGTGGTAGTAATTCGAAGGATGCATTCACCTAGGCTGTAAAATTTTAACTTTTATTCAGATGTTGTTAAGGTGCATAGTGAGAAAAACACTTTAAAATGCAGTGTTATGTTTTGAATTTTTTAATTTTAGTTTTATAATTCTAGGCCTGTAATGGTAATGGTGGAGGCTGTGTTGGACCCTTTATCAATGCAACTTGGCCTAAAGTTTATCGTGCACAATGCGATAAACGCGTTTTGATTCGTCGCAGATGCCGGCGGAAATGTTTACACGGGATCCCATCCTGTTTACAACGGGACGAACGAGGTCTTATTCAACGACGACGACCGAAAACGGGGCTTCCTTTTGATGATACGCCGAACGTCTGACAACACCCGGCGAACACGAGGCGTCGAAATCACTTCAACAGAGATCAAGGACTGAGCGGTAGGTAGGATGTTTAGAAATAAAACAAAACCCTTCGTGTTCTTATGTGCACATTTTGTCTGCGTGTTCAAAAATTTTTAGGAACATTTCATTTCAAGTATTGCAGAGGGAAACGCAAGCCGAAACGCAAGAAGTTTGCAAGTCAAGCTCCTAGTTATAGGCATCGAGTGACGGAAGCGCCCGAACTCGCCCGAATATGACCGAACTTGGCCGAATCCTTACTGATGGCAAGCATATACCTAATTCTAGTACACACAGTAGTACGGATTTTCAGTAATCATTACTGATGCAGACCCAGTTATAGAACTAAGTAATGTTAATATATTAATTACGAGAGCAGAGAAACTTTGGAACGTCTTAAAATCAGCGTTTTTTACGATAAATATTGCTGACTTATCTCTCGTAAAAAGAAGTTTAATCTTATGTAAAGTACTCAAAATGAATATGAACTCTAATTTTATTTCACCTTTTTAATTATTAAGTGGTTTGCAAACATGATTTTTTTTTTAAATTCTTAATGAATGGAGTATCTCATTACTGTATACAACACAAGTGGTGTTGTTTATTTTTTAGACTCTAGCACCTAGCGTAAACATCATAGTTTTTGTTTGACGTTTGTTGAATTTCCACAAATGTTATTGCTTTTCGGATCCCGGCTACTGGTTGGAAGCAGTTGATGACGATGACGATGACGATGATGATGATGATGATGATGATGATGATGATGATGATGATGATGATGATGATGATGATGATGATGATGATGAATGTGCCTCGAAGTTGGAATCGCTGCATTTCATAATCCCGTAAGAAATACATTGCACCAAAAGGAACCAAATCATCCTGCTCTGTTGCTTCCCAAGGTTGGTAGACGTCTTCAAAATTGAAGCAAATAACAGAAAGAGTATTTCAAATTAAGAAATTAACGTCTAAAAAGTTGGCCGATGTGTTTCAGCGCCTTGCGTAGTTTTATTATTTATTTATTATCGTCTTCATTGGTGGTGAAATTAAGGCGATACGCCTTTTCTTAAACTGAAACCACATTTTTCTGCTGTTACATCGTACATTTAAGTTTTACAAAAAATAAGCATAACATAAACATAATAGATGAAAAAAATAGGTAATATAATAAAAAGGAAGAATTAATATATAACTGCATGTTCTGAGATAAATGGTAACCATTACACAAATTTAACCAAAAAAACTAATTTGGAGATTTCCAGCGGTTGATAAGGCGCGAAGTGATCATGGTAAGCAGGTGTTCCAAACATGTTTTTTTTTTCCAGCCTGTGTTTGAAAATACGCTAGGTTTTTTTTTTTTTTTTTTTTTTTTTTTTTTTTTTTTTTTTTTTTTTTTTTTTTTTAATTGTCTTGTCGCCTGGTCCAGCTCATTCCAGAAACCTGCTGCCCGTGACTGCAAGAGATCCTGACAAAACATCCAGATGACCGTCTTTGAACACGTCCTTGTAGAACCTTTTAATTTTATTTTTTCACATCCTAGGTTTGTTGCGTTCATTGATTTTTTTTTTATTTTTGAAAAAAAGAAGGTATTTGAAATATCCCGTTGCCTCGTTCCGTCCTTCACTCTTTGGTCCGTCAACGTTACGCATCCAGCCAATCGATTGATTGTTGTGTTTTATTTACGCACGAAATTGTTAGAGACCTGAAAAATTCGCGGTTTGATTTCGTGTTATGCAAAAATTCGAATAATTATACCTTAGTGCTGCTTCTTCCATTGATCCACTGTTAATCTGGAGGACTGAGGGCCAATCAGAGACCCTCACTCATAGAAGTGTCGAATCACAGGCCACCCAGTCGTGACGACTCACAAGTCAGCAGCCAATGAACAGTTGGCATTTGCCCGAGTGTGTAGATGATATTGGAGTCTATCCCGAAGGTCATTGAACCGGCGAATTTTTCCCGTGAATAGGGAGGGGGAATTTCATTCAGAGTCGTAATGAAATTATTTGGACATGAGTTTCATCGAACCTTAAAGTGTTTTCATCACACACAAAAAACAACCTGAACGACCTATGCAAACACTGCAGGTGTGTGTGTTCTGGTAATAATATTGACAGTCATATATGTAGGTATATACATCCAGGCGGTTCGTCAGAAGTTGTAGCTGACCGAGCTTTTTGACGGACTGACAGGTTTGTAAAATTGGCCGCAGTTGTCACGTGACCTGACAGACGGGAAGCCTTCATTTCACAGACGAGAGAGCCAAAACCCGAAGTTCCCCGAAGTTCATGCTCGCTTTTTTTCCCCCGTTCTATCTCATTGTATAGACCGGTGTGTCATTAAATTTTGCGGTCGATTAGGATAGATTAGCTACATTATAAATACTTTAAAATCATTTTTGATGGTTGGTTATATTAGGTAAGTATAGCTACATTAAAAATACTGTAAAATAATTTTACGGTCGCTTAGCAAATAACTTTTTAATATGTAGCTATCCAGGGCTAGGAAACCGTTTACATGATTTCACAGTATCTTTAATGTAGCTATCCTAACCAAATCAACCGTCCAACAATGTTTTAAAAGTATTTATAATGTAGCTAACCTAACCTAATTGACCATTAGTAGAGACCGGAAAAATTCGCGGGTTAAATGACTTCCAGGATAGACTCCAATTTCCTCTACACACTCGGGCAAATGCCAAATGTTCATTGGCTGCTGACTTGCGAGTCGTCTCGACTGGGTGGCCTGTGATTCGACACTTCTATGAGTGAGGGTCTCTAATTGGCCCTCAGTCCTCCAGATTAACAGTGGGCCAATGACAGAAGCAGTACTAAGGTATAATAATTTGAATTTTAGCATGACACCAAATGAACCCGCGAATTTTTCAGATCTCTAACCATTAGTTATCATGAGTAACAATGAACAAAAAAAAATCCCGAAGATGCACGATCGGGCGTTTGGCTCTCTCGTCTGTAAAAAGAAGGATTTCCCCCGACAGACAGAAGGGAGATGGTGCCTGTCGTGATTCCGCCTTCAGTCGCCGGCTCGATAGGGTCGGAGCAGAGATTGGAGAAAGTTACAGACGGAGCATAAGCTCTGAGCACTGTGGCCAGTTTGTTCACGTAAGAAGATGGCGGCCAATTTTTGTTTATACGGTATATAGACATGTTGTTTACTACATGCTCTTGTACACGAATCATTTTTTGCTCGAGTCAACAAACGGTCTTTATTTGTTTAATATTCATGCACTTTTCCACCACCATACATACTTACATACGTGACTTATGAGAAAATGTGATTTTCTTCATGTCACAATATGGCGGCGACCTGCTTCGCCCCCTTACGTCCCCTGGCTTCAGCAGAGATGCCTACAAACTGTGTTTATGGGCGTATGTCCCGTTTCAGGTCATGATTTTAGATTTATATTAATCACTGATCAACTTTTAGACATTTTCAATCGTTTAACTTTCACGAAATGAAAAATATATACAGTTGCATACTTTTTGCATAATTAGCTGCCAAAGTTACATTTTTAACCTTTTTGGGTTGTACAAATAAGGAGAAATTTATTTATTGCAGAACTGAAACTTTTTAGGATTAACTGCAATGCCACTGGCTACTTCAAGAAATAGTTTGCATTTATTTCAGAAAATATTAATTAATTTTACCTGACATTTCAAAATTCTCAAAATTGTTATGATCTTGACAGCCAAGAAACATGAAATGAGTTTTTGTGATAGAAATGCAAACCATTTCTTGAAGTAGCCAGTGACATTGCAGTTAATCCTAAAAAGTTTCAGTTCTGCAATAAATTAAATTCTCCTTATTTGTACTACCCAAAAAGGTTAAAAATGTAACTTTGGCAGCTAATTATGCAAAAAGTATGCAACTATATATATTTTTCATTTCGTGAAAGTTAAACGATTGAAAATGTCTTCAAGTTGATCAGTGATTAATATAAATATAAAATCATGACCTGGAACGGGACATGCGCCCTTATGCTCCGTCTGTAACTTTCTCTAATCTATGGTTTTTTTTTTCCTAACCTAAGTTAAAACTAAGTGTGTAAGGGAGGGGTCTAGGTAGGGAAGACTCTAAGTGCGTCTCAGGGCAAGCCCTATACGCTCTAAACATGCGGGTTTTTTAACCATGCAGAAAAGGTCACGTGCATCATGTGCTAGGAGGGGATTGGCCAGCCACGGCAGACGTTTTCGCCATGACTAACTCCCCTCACTCTTAATTCTAGACTAAAACTAGATGAGTTGGGCCCAGGTAAAACCTCCATAGACAGAAGGAAAACCCTGGGCACATACATGCGGGATGCAAAGGTCATGCATTATTACAAGCAGGTGGATTACAGGAATAGAAGGATGGTCCTGGAAGGGTGATTTTTGCTCGGGTGTTCTCCCCTAGGATGGGGAGGGAGAGAGAGAGAGAGAGAGAGAGAGTGGGAGAGAGAGGGAGGGAGTGATGGTGGGAGGGAGGGTGGGTGGGAGGGAGGGAGGGGTGTCTGGCCAGCGACGGCGGCGCCAAGACCGCCACGTCCTTCCAGAAGCAGCAGCTGTCGACGTCGTCTCTTCGGGGCGCGGCCCATCTGCTGCGCCTCGCCGCAGGTATAGCGGAGCCCGTCCGCCCGGTTCACACGATCACCTTCCCTCTCTCTCTCTCTCTCTCTCTCTCTCTCTCTCTCTCTCTCTCTCTGTCTGTCCCCCCGTGCGCTGATCGTCGACCGCAGCGGCCGTCGCTTCGCGCGATGTAACACTCTGTGCTATAAAACGGAACAGAAATATTAATGGACGTCGCAGATATTCGTAAAATTGTACATTTACACAAAAAAAAAAACCAACCACATGGTCATAAAAACATATTAGATGCACGGACATGACATATTCGTACATTTATATTGTACATTTACACGAAAAAAACAAACTACATTGTACATTTACATATCATTTATGCTTCGTGTGGTCCCAGTACCTCCAATAGTTAAAAATTTATCTGTGAACCGTTCCCTGATTCGCTTTCCAGGAGTAAGTGCGCGCATTAATAAGCATAATAAAACAAAAGTCTAATATTGATTATTCAATTATATTTACCGTGGTTTAAAAAAAAATGTTTCAATGAAACATCAAATTAAAATGTAAAAATTAAGCGTCAATTTCCGAAAGAAATGCTCGGATTATCTCAAAATTTATATATTTCATATGTGGAGAAATAACCATAGAGATGTGTTGTACAAAGTTAAACTATTTTATTATAGTATGTATTACAAAATATTCATTCGCAACTGGTTTCCAAATGAATTTTTTTTTCTTTCGGTGGACGATGTGGTAACCATAAGGTACGGTGAGTAATTTTATTGCGAGCAAAGTAATAAGCTTACGTCAAATTGTCTCGAACCAACGTTCCCAATTGCTAGTAGAAAAATTGGATCTGGGGGAAGCAAGTGCATTGTTTGTGTTGTTGATAACAGCGAAAGAAATGCAGTACAAATACAGAAGACATTGGATTCATCCGATTGTTTGTTAAGTGTTAACGTTAACGATTATCATCCAACACTTTTAAAAAATAAAAGCTGTATGACTTTTCCTTTGCAAACGTGTCCCAGATTGCGAATCCCTCGTGCACTTCTTAAGTGAACCTTAAGAATTCGCCGAGGACCGAAAAGTACTTTTGATTTCGGACCAAGAAGAGCGAAAAATGGCTTAAAAAAAACCTGTTTTTCGGAGTAATTTTTAAGCGTAAAAAAAAACAAATACCCGGTACAGGTTGTTGAAAGCACTTGAGGGACTTGCATTACACATTTATCTTCATTTCTCCGCAATATAATGTTACGGTCACCGCTCATATGCACGGCGAGAAGACTGCGCGCCAGTCCAGAGGAGACACCGCGCTAGAAGCACCAGCGAGCGTCGCGCTTATCATCCCGCCTCGCCGACACACACACACTCCGATCAGACGGCTTCGGAAAAGTATCTTAGAACCGCCTCTGTCTCGAACATGCTTTACGCTAACCGCGCACATTAATCAGCATTGATAAAACAAAATAGAGTAAAATCTTTGAATATTCGATTATCTTTTCCATTGTTTCTCAAAAAAAACCTAATTTAAACATATGCAAAAAATTGGTTGTCTGCAAAGTCGGTTTACAGACGATAGTTTAACGTGACAACGTCATAACAAAACATTGATGAAATGATTGCATACTTTTATGAATAAAATTGAATAATTTTTATTGAATTACCACTATTTTGTACGGATACAAAGGGGTGAAATGAAATCAACAATTTAATTGATAAATTTACTTTTATTTGCACTCATTAATTCAAATATGTTTATTACTTTAACGAAGAGATTATTTCAACTGTGTTTGCTATTTATCTTTGTCCAATCTGTGTTATTCTGTTAAGGATAGGACGATGATAGGAAAAGTAGGAAACGAATGGGAGTGTTTCAAGTTTGATGTGCCTCGAAAAAGTCAAATCGATGGTTGTTCCAATCGAGTGGAAGAGAGATAGATGCGGCGCAAGCGTACAATGAGCGTAACGGGACACAGCGTAACGGGACAATGTGCGTAACGGGACACTTTTTCGTGCTTGCAGCCGGCGATCATCTATTTATTAGTCGTCACGTCAAAAATAACCATAGGCATGTGTTGTACAAAATTACAATATATTTCTTGTAGTGTTAACAAACCATTTCTTGGAAACTGGTTTTTGAAGGAATCTTTTGTGAATGCGCGTGGCGTTCTGTTCTCACGAGCGAAACGTTACGGCGTAGCGTTCGCCCGCAGCGAGCAACCGGCAAACGCGCACTGTTTTATTCAGCGGATGCTGGGAACTCAACTCCGCGTTTGGGAGTTGATTTATTTTGCCACCACATGCCGCCACCGCCGCCGCCATTGTGGGAAGAAAAAAAAGGGGGGTGGGGGAGAGATATTAAGGGCGCCGAAACAACATGCCGTTCATCAAAACAATAACGACGAAACTTAAAAAAAAAAAAAACTTTATGTAAAAATAAATTACGTTTTCTGAAGGAACTCTATGGGGATATAAAGATGAGACCTGAATTAAGGCTTTACCTTAGTATCCTAAATTATTTATCTTTTATTTACGTTACGCACATTACTTTAAATGAAAAAAAAAAAAACCTTAATTTGAGCACGTGCATTTGTGTTTTCATTCGTATGTACCCTATTTAGGTTTCTCGTGATATATTACTTGTAGTATGTAGACTTATTATGTAGATAAAATTTAATTAATTGATTCGGAAAACATATCTCGTGAAACGGATATTTAAATGGTAGAATTTTTTAACAATCACTGGACACTTAACAATTTGAATTCGAGCGGTAAATTCGGCGTTCTTCTCTTTGCGATACAAATTCAAAGATTTTATTCTAGAAAATTTGGATTTTTGACTACGTAATTTATGGACGCCTCCTTACCGCGAGAGCTAACGCGCGTGTGTGTGTGTGTGTATGTATGTATATATATATATATATATATATATATATATACTAGATAATGCCCGGCATGCGTTGCAATGCCTCAATCAAATTTTTTTGTAATTTTTGAAACATATACTAAGCATCTCTCTTTATCTCTCTAATTCTCTATCTCTCTATGTATATCTCTATAACTCTCTCTATCTTTCTATTTATATCTCTATCTCTCTATATATCTTTCTAGCGGACCCGACAGACATTGTCCTGCCCAAATGTACTTTTTGTGAGATATGGATATGGCGGTAAGTATTTCTACGCTGGACATTTTGTATCTTCTCATTATACATACCCCTCCTCTTGGGCACGCCACTGCCGTTACCAAAAACCTTTCCCATGGTTACGCAGAAGGCAACAACAATGCAAAAGCCCGTTGCCATGGAGGCTAATTATCAACAATGCTTAGTTTTTTTTGCTTTTCAAGCTTGTTTTTTTAGTTTTTCTTAACTCAGAATCGAGATAAAATATCCAATTGTGAATCTAAACCATCCTCGAATCCCCGTGAACTCACACACAAAATTTCATCAAAATCGCGTACAAACAGACAGACAGAAAAAGTACTGTTTTATTATAGTAAGATAGATAGATTATTCTTACATGTTCGCATCCATGCAGTATATGAAAAATCAGCATGCATAGCCCCACACCTATAACTATACGTATCTGCTGCCCACGACTTTTTCCGCATGGAATTTTGTATTATCTTGCACCATTTAGAAATTTAAACATTATAACATAACAGTTGATACAGTTGTAGTAGTTTTCTTATGTTCACAAATGATAATTTTTCTCACCTCTATTTCAGTCTTTGCAATAAAAATATGTTACTACCTAAATTTTGAGTAAATATGTTTCTACTTTCAAATGTAATGACGGAAAGACACTTCATAAAATGTCTTTGTAAACCACATTTACTGTTTTTTCCTTCTTGAGCTAGAATGTAAAGATTATCTGTATTACTGACCCGCGAGCAAGCTACATACATTTCAGAGAGAGAGAGAGAGTGAGAGAAAGACACCTATTGAATGTCTATCTAACTAATTTTTTTATGAGAGCATATTTTCATTAAATAAATCATGAAATCATTCAACGATAAAAGCTGTTTATTTAATTAATCGGACGGGTTCGCTCCAAGGAGAAAATTGTCGCGGCGAGACCTCGTGGACATAGAGAAATGACACACACTCACTATTTGTGTGGCTATGAAACATGATTTTTTTCTGCAATTTAAATTGTAATATACAAAAAGGGTATTGAAAATTGAAACAAATATGGCAACACCATAAACTGTCAGGATCTTTATTTTTTTCTTACTCTCTACTTAGTTCCTTACAATAGCAAAACTTAATGGCTTCTAATAATTCGTTGCAATTTTTGCTTTTAAAGCGTGTTTTTTTAGTTTTTCTTAACTCAGAATCGAGATAAAATATCCAATTGTGAATCTAAACCATCCTCACTATTTGTGTGGCTATGAAACATGATTTTTTTCTGCAATTTAAATTGTAATATACAAAAAGGGTATTGAAAATTGAAACAAATATGGCAACACCATAAACTGTCAGGATCTTTATTTTTTTCTTACTCTCTACTTAGTTCCTTACAATAGCAAAACTTAATGGCTTCTAATAATTCGTTGCAATTTTTGCTTTTAAAGCGTGTTTTTTTAGTTTTTCTTAACTCAGAATCGAGATAAAATATCCAATTGTGAATCTAAACCATCCTCACTATTTGTGTGGCTATGAAACATGATATTTTTCTGCAATTTAAATTGTAATATACAAAAAGGGTATTGAAAATTGAAACAAATATGGCGACACTATAAACTGTCAGGATCTTTATTTTTTTCTTACTCTCTACTTAGTTCCTTACGATAGCAAAACTTAATGGCTTCTAATAATGCGTTGCAATTTTTGCTTTTAAAGCGTGTTTTTTTAGTTTTTCTTAACTCAGAATTGAGATAAAATATCCAATTGTGAATCTAAACCATCCTCGAATCCCCGTGAACTCACACACAAAATTTCATCAAAATCGGTCCAGCCGTCTAGGAGGAGTTCAGTGACATACACACGCACACAAGAAATATATATATAAAGATTGCCAGTCCCAACTTATTTACTCGTTCACAAATCGGGTGGAAACGACGTCAACTCGTGAGCGATAACGGCCTCGCGTGGAAGCCGGACGCAACCCAGGTGTGTAGCAGCTACGGGGCGGGAGAGAGTGTGTGATCGTGTAAACCGGGTTCGTGTTTTGTCGCCGGTGCCAGGCCTGCCAACTGTTGCCCGCGCGCTCCTTTGGGTCGCTCCCTCCCTCACTCCATCTTCTACTCTTATCCTCTCCCCCTCTCTCTTCTTTCATCTTACGTGCGCGCGCACGCACACACACACACACACACACGCGCGCGCGCGCACCTGGCGCGCGGTGTAGGAGAAACAGGGAGGGGCGGAGAGAGTGAGAAAGAGAGAGAGAAGAAGGGATTTTTATTGGGGTATGAGGGACAGGTGGCGCGCGGTATCACGGCTCCAAAGAGCAAACTGCTTCATACCACCCGTACTTCCCCTACCTTTCGCGTCTTTACTTTGGTGTGTTCTTTTTAAACCTCGGAGCGCTCGCTACAACACTCTTCGTTCAGGAAGGGGAGTAAAAAAAAAAAACGTCAGATGCAGTTCGCCCGACAACAAAAGACGCTCTCCGCTTTTATTTAGTTCACGGTTAACCGAGCACTTTTGGACATAATTTTGAAAAGCCCACGCTTCATGGTGCTGTATAGTCCGCGAGCCTCTGCCCTGGAATTAACATCACCATAGACCTAACGACCTGGAAGTACATAGTATTCCTACCGACGATCACGTGATGTACGTTTGGAAATAAATAAGCCAACCTCCGTGATCCATTTGGATGCCCGGATTGTTTTTTTTTTTTTTGGGGGGGGGGGACACTTTTGTTTAGATATATCTTTTTGATCACTACCTCCATAGTATGCCGAATACTAAAGTTTATTTTCCAGTAGAATTCAATCGAGAGCTTAGAAGTTGTGTGATGTACAATGATCACCGTTTACAGTTATGGCTAAGGTAACGTTTACGGTCTTTTGTATTTGTTTTTATTGTAGGGGTTGATAAGTTCTACATAAAAGGGGGGGGGGGGGGACATTAAAAGGCCCCGACATGTTGAAGTTTTTGTTATTTTTCAGATTAGTTAAGAGTTTTTAGCGGAAGTTTTTCCCAAAAAAAGGAAGGAAAAAAAAAAGGATACTTTAAAGTCGGTTTGGGTCAAATTTTGGCGAATTTTTGGCAAATTTTGAAAGTCGAGTTCAAAGGTCTAGGTCATCCAATATGGCGTACATCGGTGCCAGGCTCTTCACCCTGAAACTTCTCACGGAAGCATTTTTATAGATTCCTACCTTTAAAAAAAATTATTTTAAAGGTACGCAATAAGCAAAAACGCAACGCAAGCATCGGCTAACTATGTTGCTGGAACGTTCAGAAATTTTTTAAGACGTACGTCATGTACAAAGGTTAATTTTTTCCCATATAACTACCGAATCACGTTTTCACTTAATAATTTTCGCACTGTTTAAAAAAAAAGGGGGGGGGGGGACATCGTCATAAACAATTTCCTGGGACGAAATTAGTTTTCTACTGTTTTAAAATTCCAAATACACTACACTAGTGGTTACTACCAGCGAATATTTGTACTATCAGTGACGTCATCCAACACGGAACCAAGATGGCGGCGATGACTTCACACGTGGCCGACAATAGTAGACGAAACCTGGAATAGTGTGGAGGTGGAGAGAGCAGCCATGAATTTTTTTGTAGGACTTTCTAACATTTTATTTAGCTGATATAACGACTGTAGATTTCCGGGAAAAAAAAAATATAAATTTTGTTTAGAATTATGATTTATTAGTAAAACACACGCTGTACATATAAAAATTTACGCACTTTTCACAAAAACTTTCTTATCACTGAATGAGTTTCCTTGTAGCTAGCAAGCCGCCATGTTGTCTACTTCGTTTCGCCTAAATTCAAACCCGTGATAGAAATTACTAAAAATTATATTTCTCATAACTAAAATAGTGACAACTTTAGGGACTGAATAAGTTTTAAGTGTAAATGAAATTTAATAAATTATAAATTTTTATTAGTATTTATAAGATTCTATTTAGCTTTGAACTAATTGAAAAAAAAATGGTTGTCTGTAAAGTCGGTTTACGGACGATAGTTTAACGTGACGTCATAACAAAACATTGATGAAATTATTGCATACTTTTATGAATAAAATTGAATCATTTTTATTGAATTATCACTATTTTGAATGGATACAAAGAAGGAGTGAAATGAAATCTACAATTTAATTGATAAATTTACTTTTATTTGTACTCATTAATTCAAATATGTTTATTACTTTAACGAAGAGATTATTTTTAACTATAACTTTTATACATGTTTGCTATTTAACTTATTCCCATCTGTGATATTCTGTTAAGGATAGGACGATGATAGGAAAAGTAGGAAACGAATGGGAGTGTTTCAAGTTTAATGTGCCTCGAAACAGTCAAATCGATGGTTGTTCCAATCGAGTGGAAGAGAGATAGATGCGGCGCAAGCGTAAAATGAGCGTAACGGGACACAGCGTAACGGGACAATGAGTCATCCTTTTTCGTGCGTCCAGCCGGCGTTCATCGATTTATTAGACGTTGTCACGTCAAAAAAAAAACTGGCTTGCTGCTCTGAATAGAGTGTACACCGCCTGGATGTCGGCGGAAACACAGTGCGATGACGTCATCGCTGGCCGTTTAAAAAAAAAAAAAAAAAAAGTTTTTGCTTCGGAAACGAATCTCCGTAACGGTCGTTCGCTAGGCGTTGCCGCGAGCGATACGCACGCGCAAAGCGTGACGGAAATGCAGTACGGCCAGGTGTTTGGTTAGGTTCGTTAGGTTGGATGTATAGGGGGGGGAGGGGAGGGGATACGACTCTCAAGGTCAAACCACGGAGTGCGTCTACGCCGCAGCTCGCGGCCGGTTAACCTCGAATTTGGGGGGGGGGGGGGGGGGGAGAATAAAAAAAGAACTATACCTCCGACGAAAGAAACACGTTTTGCCTACGCGTCAGCCTGGAACGCCGTCGAGTAGATACCTAATAAGAAAGAAAAAAAAATCGTGAGCTAGTCTTGCAACGATCGCGTGTGATGTTGTGTTAAAACATCTAAACCTCGGTTAACGAGCAAAATTCACGTGTTACTCGTGTTAAAACGAAAACTCGGGGACGCGAAGAAATAATAATGCCGAACGTGATAAATACTCAACATTTATGGACGCGAAGTCAACACGTAGTAGTTTCCGCACCCGCCGCTAGAATTCGCTGACCGGAGTAGCTACATACGTCGACTACTGAATCAAAAGATTTGCGGAGCGAAATTTTTTACTGTATAGTAAAAAAGCTTCGATTATATATATATATGATTATATATATATATATATATATATATATATATATATATAAAATTCTTAACCGCGGTTTTGGACCTGATCTATCATTAAAGTATTGCTCATCTTGTTATAACTCATTAAATGAGTAATGTTATAATGTTTTCCCTTTGTCTTAGTGAACTTTGGTTCGCGCCATTTACCATAGATGGCAGCACCGTGGTTGTTACACATTTCCGTTCCTAGACTTCCGCCGCATTCGTGAAGTTACTCCTGCTGAATACTGTATACCGAAGGCTAAGTTGTTACTCATAAAAAAAAAAAATAGTGCGTGGAGTCCCTCCGCGCGGAAGAAGTGAAACTTCGTAATGTGGAAATGAAAATAGGAAGGGGTAGAAATTGATTTTTAGTGAAATCATATTGTATCAAATCAAACTAAAATAAATCATTAAATCATTCAACGATAAAAGCTGTTTATTTAATTAAGCGGACGGGTTCGCCCCAAGGAGAAAATTGTCGCGGCGAGACCTCGTGGACATAGAGAAATGACACACACTCACTATTTATGTGTCTATGAAACACGCATTCACTCTCGCTCTGTCTATTTCTATTCCCCCTCCCCAGGAGCGTTAAACGTTTAACGCAACCTTGGTGGAAGTCGCATTAGAAGTTTCACTTTAAAAAAAATTGCACTCGTACGTGCTAATTTCAATTGTTTATTTCTTGACTAGCAGGTAACTTAAGGTGCCCGCCTGGCTGAGCGTACAAGCTTAAAAACATGTGGTCGTTAAGGTCGACACTGGATTCGCTTTACACGCGTCTTCGCCTCTATACGCTAGGCATCGAACCAGCTCAGTATCTCGTCCGTAACCCGACTATGAGATTTTAAGTGGTGACCCTATAATTATATTGTGGAATACAGTATACCCGTAAAACTGTCCCAGTTATAAAATGTAATAGCATCATATGTAAGCGTTGTTAAAGAGTGTTGGGTCAAGGTCACAATTAAAGGGTAACTCAAACAGTTTCAGATAAGAGCCTGTTTGTTATTTTCTCGCTTGCAGCGCGAAATTATGGCTCTTCCCCCAATTAGAAGAGGGTGAACGTGTAAACTTAATCTGACAACAGGATGGAGCCTTTCCCCATTGGAATCTCTTCGTACGAGAGCGGTTGAACGGCGAAGTCCCTGACCGTTGAATTGGTCGTAATGCGCTATACGACAGAGATTCTTTTTCGCTGGCCTCTGCGTTCACCTGACATAACGACATACAATTGTTAGGGACAGGATAAATTGGCGGGTTCAATGACCTCTAGGATGAACTCCATAGTTCTACGTACACTCGGTCAAATGCCACCCACTCATTGGCAGCTGTCTTGTGAGACGTCCCAACGTAGCAGACTGTGATTCGATAAAGCTTTGGTCGGGTGTTTCTCATTGGCCCAGAGTCATCCAGGTGAGTTGTGAGCCAATGGCAGAGGCAGCACTGAGGTATAACTATTTGTATTTTACCCTATCGTGAAATGAATTCGCGAATTTTTCCGGTCTCTAGCAATGGTTTTTCCCTTTTGGGCTTTATTAAAGATCGTGTCTACGTTCCGCCGCTAGCTAACGATTTTCCAGAATTGAGACACAGAATTGAAGAGGCTATTTGCTTCCATTACTCCGGACGTGTGGGAAGAATATTGGACTTTAGGTTGTATGTGTGCCGTATAACTAAAGGTGTACATATTGGACATTTGTTAATAAAAAAACTAGGTTACTTTGCCTTAAATTGTTGTGTCATTTGTTTTAAATAGTCTAAATTAGTTATAATGTTATGTTATAATATACTATTGAAACTGGGACCTTTTTTTTAATTCACTCCCAAAAATACATGTTTTTGTTATATTCATCATTTTTAAATGGGCGCCTTACGAATAGCTATGCTTAATTTTATTAAAAAGGCTTATATCTAAGAAAGTTTAGCTCAAAACGAAAAACGGTGAAATTTTTTTCCCTTTTTGGAAATCCAAGTTTGCGTCTCTAGGTATCTTTTTGGTGAATTTTTTAATTTTAATTTCGTACTTATGCCCTTTCGAAAATCTTGGTTTTTATTTTTTCAATGTACTTATATCTTTGTGAAGTTTAGAATTTTATTTTAAAAAACTTAAGTATTTTTGTCTTTTATGTATGTGTAGGTTTATGTGTTTGTATGCCAGAAAGTTGGTTTTGCTGTTTTGATTTTTTTTTGTAGTTACGCCCTTTTGAATTTTTATAAAGAAATTGAATTTTTGAAGTATTAATTTGATGTGTTTGTTATATTCATAAAATTTTCAACGGATGCCTTAGGCGCCTAGTAAAGTAGTAATAACTAGAGAACGGAAAAATTCGCGGATTCATTTCACGATATGATAGAATCTAAACCACTGTACCTTTATATTGCTTATCTAATTGGCTTACAGTTTTTTCTGAAAGCCTTTGAGCCAATGAAAAACCTTCAACCAAAAAAGTATCGTATCGCAAGCGTCCCAGTTGACAGGTGTCACGAGTCAGTAGCCAATGAGCTGGTGGCATTTGCCTGAGTGTGTAGGGGATTGTGGAGTCTATACTAGAGGTCATCGAAAGCGCGAATTTTTCCAGTCTCTAGTAATAACCTTTGAAGAACCAGATTCACTTGAAGTTTAGAACAGGCGCCCACTACACAGACTGACTACCTCCATGGAACATTATGTATGTACGTATATCCCGTTCCGATGACTCGGCTCAGCCGTGCGAACGCAAAGTTTCGTGCGCGGCGTCATGAAGCGACATTCCACGTCGCGCTTTCATGTTTTCCTGGAAACACCTCTGACTCGCTGTGCGCGCAGCAGTCTCCGAGCTGTAGCAAGAGCGCGGTGTTGCCAAACCCGGCGGACACGAAATTCCCCGGTACAAACCACGGTACATAACTAGAGACTGGAAAAAATACGCGAGTGTATTTGTTTGGGTTGAGTCTGAGTTAGGGAAGACTGAAGCCCACATGAATAACCCATGCTGGGTTTGAGCCATGCAGGAAGGGTAGCTAGCATGCATCTTGTGCTTTTTGTTTGTGCCAGCCATGGCAGCAATTGATGCCATGACTAACTACCCTATCTTAAACTCTAGACTATAAATAGAGACTGGAAAAATTCGCGAGTTCAATGACCTCCAGGATAGATTACACGATCTTCTGCCTACTTGGGAAAACGGCGCCCGTTCATTGGGTACTGAATTTTGAGGCGTCTCAAGTGGGTAACTTGTGATTGGATACTTCTTTGATTGATTGTCTCTGATTGGCCAAGAGTCCTACATATTAACAGTGAACCAATAGCAGAAGCAGCACAACGGTATAATTATTTGAATATTTTAGCATATCACGAAATGAACCCGCGAATTTTTCCGGTCTCTATATATAACAAACCGCGGCAGAAATCACGTTACACGGAAAACTAAACCTCTTCCAACGGCCGGTAGGGTATGTATCGATGGCAAAAGTGTAGCGCCCAGAGGACTAGGAAAAAGTGCGTGTATCAGGAGTGGGGAGCTCGATGGATTTTTTTTAGCTTGATAAAACTTGCATACTTTCTCACTCGCGTATATGCACATATTATTATACTTTTTTTTCGCAATTCTGACGCGCGTGGCAATCACGCATCCGTTCTATATTTTTGAAAAATTAACCGTGTCTATTAATTTCAACATTGCTTTTTTTATGATCATAAAATATTACTTTGATTTGAATTAACATGTTCTGTATAGTCAGTAAAATAACCTTAAAACTTAAAAAAAGAAATTGCGTGCACTATCATATTTTTTACGCATTAATATGTGGTAGCATATATATGGATAGTGATTTTTAGAGGAAAAATTTTACTTCTTGTCAGGCTTGATAGCTATTTATTTTTACGTCTTCAAAGTTTACAACCTTATTGGATATGTCCGTCAAAAGTATTGCATTGCATAACGTGTTGTCAGAAATATCTCTTCCAGTCAAATTTACACAGAGAAGTGTTTTGTAGCCCATACAGACCCCGAAACGTTTTCTCGGTAAATCCATAATGACTAATAATATCAGTTGTGACAAAAAATTTGCCATTACAATAAGTACCTTGTGGAGTTAACGATATTTATTATTACATAGTGAAGAAAATATTGCCGTATCATTTGTGTTAATGAAGCAGGATGATAAGAGCGATGCCCACTGGTTTTTCTAGCGCGGTATAGCCTCTAAGTGCGAAGCTCTGAACTGGCGCGCAGTCTTCTCGTCGTGCGTATGAGCGGTGACCGTAAGATTATATGGTGGAGAAATGAAGATAAAGGAGTAATGTAAGACCCTTAAGTGCTTTCAAGAATCTGTACAGGTTGTTTTATGCCTAAAAATTACTCTGTATATAATACACTTTAAAAATTTAATCTGAAATCAAAGCTCTCAGCAAATTCTTAAATGCTTTTCGTAAGCAGACCCCACTTGGATATCTTGAGTTTTTTTGAAATCGCGTTGTTATTCCTGAAGCTCTGCGCACCGTGTGTGTGCCTGGGTAGAAGTCACCTGTCTTTTTCACTTAGCTGTGGCTTGTGAGTTTTCTCGGGGTTATCCCATATATCCCACCCATACATTCCGTCAGTGCATAATTAGAATCTATTCGCCTTCCATCGTCTCTGATGTCTGCGATATATTTTTTTTTTTTTTTTAAATTCAATTTCTAGTATTTAGTACTGCAGGGTGAAATTGCCTATGTCATATAACGTTTCTCATATGTAATCAAAAGCGGTACTTAAACTCGTCTATGTATCCTTCCGCCAGTTTTCATGTCTACAGTGTTTGTAAATAAACTTCATTACCTCATTTTTTTCTTATATTGGCAGTGTATAGTTCTTTCTTTAATTTAATTGCAGAATGTATGTGCTTATAAATAATTTAGAATAGTGTGTAATGTGTAAATTATTTTTTTTTTTTTAACATTCAACTAACGTTTGAGTTTTCTTCCAAGCATTTAACCTAGTTGATTGTCAACTCGTGACTTTGTTTGTTAAATTGTTAATTTTTTAATAGCTTAGTGTGAAAGAAGGCGTATCGTCTTAACTTCGTCAACCTACGAAGACGTTACAGTTAATAAATTAATAAATAACAAGACCAAACATAATGTTTGACAGTCGGGAAATGTGTGTGCCACCGGCACACTTTTCAGAAATCTGAAGAGAAAAAAATTAAGGTCAAGCTACGTGGCACAGACTTTACGTGTACCATACCGGATACCTGGTACGTCTGGCAACGTCGCCCGGCCTGGGGAGGCCCGAGAGAATGTGTGGGTGCCGCATCAAGTGAAAGCCGGTTGTGCGGCGTTGGCGTAAAGATCACTGCAGCATCGGCGCTACGCCTCGACCTGAAAACATTTCCCCTGACTCACCCCGAGAATACCCAGAAACCGAAGCGGTTAAAAAGAACGGAAAGAAACTGAACGACACCGTCTTTATTTGAACATATATTTTTTTCCCGTTTTTAGTTGTAACATTCTTTTTTATATTTTTAAGGACAATTTAATATATTGGAGTAGTTTCCTAAATTATTTTGCGTTTGTATTTTTGGTAGTGATATAAAATGAATCATTAATATAACTGTAGTTTGTAGTATTTATATGTTTTTAACACTTCCGTAAGAGTAATTTAACGGTCTTTGAGAGAATTAATTACATTTTTTATTTAAATTCTTGTATAAAAATTATATCTCATGATTTTTTGTAATCAACCTTTTGTGTGAGCTTTTGCTGTAAAACTCTTCAGTGTATCCTATAATTTATAAATAAAAAATTCAGTTTTTCCAGAACCTTTAAACCTTATTATAGATTCCTTGGAATATATCAGTTTTATTAATTTACTAATGAAATCCAATAAAAGGTTCTACGGCAAATGCCAAATACATAATTCAAAACTATGAACCTTACGATTAGATGCTCTTATGTTAATGCTAGGATTGGAGTATAAATTGGACTTTGAGTTCAGAATTCCTTTCTAATATAAAAGACACCTTTTACAATCATTTACCAATAGTTATAAATTAATTAATTCCAAATACTTTGCAAAAATACGAATTTATAGAAGCACTAGTTTCAGTTTCCCTGGCGATTGGTTGAACGGTTTGGAAGTTTACGCACTGCAGCGCCATATAGTGGCGGGTTATAGTAAAATGGATATCGCGAAAATATTCTCCATGTTCAAATGTCTATGCATACAAATTTTCATGGTGATTGGTGAAACGGTCTCGGAGTTTTATCAATTTCACACATACATACCAAAATCCTATATTATTATATATATATGTATAATATTGTAGGATTATTCGTCCTTTAAGAAGAATAATTGTTGATACGGAACTATAAAAAAATTATGTTTTTTAAACTATTTAATTTTAAAAAAGCGTATTTCCGATTCTATATTTCTCTCCCTAAATTCACGTACTCTTTTTTTTTCCGGTGAGTCTTCACAGAGTTGTAAAAAAAAAGAAGACGGATCGATCTTAGTTTCCTATTTCATTTAATTTCTTTGCTCGAACAAAACTACACTGGAAGCCTAGTGCAACTGTGACGTCATCACCTGTCGGACGGGTGACGTAATCAGTAATTTCCTCCTGGCGCGGTTCTTGCACGTAGATAGATAGATAGAGAGAGAGAGAGAGAGAGAGAGAGAGAGAGAGAGAGAGAGCGAGCCAGTCAGTTAATTAACACGTGGCTTTGGCAGCGCGGGACCAAACACGGAAACCGCGTTGGTTGCGCCAAATGTCGTGGTGAAGATTCTCGAAAATAAACAACCTCACAGCAGTAGCTCGGGGTCGTGACCGCACTCAAGTACACGCTTGTGCACTCGGCAGCCTTGCGTACTTCACTTAGCCCCTTGGCAACCAAGTTTTGGGCTCTTGAAACGGCGTCAGCCAGCAGAATGGTTTGGTTACATTACTGATGTGTAGAGACTGGAAAATTTCGCGAGTTCAATGACCTCCAGGATAGATTACACGATCCTCTGCCTGCTTGGGCAAACGGCGCCCGTTCATTGGGTACTGAATTTTGAGGCGTCTCAAGTGGGTAACTTGTGATTGGATACTTCTTTGATTGATTGTCTCTAATTGGCCAAGAGTCCTACATATTAACAGTGAACCAATAGCAGAAGCAGCACAACGGTATAATTATTTGAATTTTAGCATATCACGAAATGAACCCGCGAATTTTTCCGGTCTCTACTGATGTGTAGATACCTGCAAAATTCGCGATTTCAATTACCAATAGGATAACTCCATAATATTCTATGCACTCGGGCAAATTACGCCTTCTCATTGGCTACAGACGTACGTATAAGTCCTGTTAACTGGGATGTTCCGTGATTCGATAATTCTATTGATGGTTTTTCACTGGCTCAGAGTCCTCCAGGTAAACCGTGGCCCAATCACTGAAACAGCAAAAGGTGCAAACGTATTTGGATTTTAGCCTATCGCAAAATGAATCCGCGAATTTTGCAGGTGTCTACTGGTGTGTAACGTCTCAACCCTCGGTGTAGGGCATTTGGTGGGGGTAATTCAGTGAATGCGACAGAAGTCAAGGAACGGAAATGTGTAACGAGCCACGGCGCTGCCATCTGTGGCGGATGGCGCGAAAAAAAGTAAAAAAAAAAAACTATTGTACTAACATTTCAGTGAAATTCGTCAACAAGAATGGGCAGTGTTTTCAATAAAATTCATCGTGTAAAATCAGATCCAAAGGCCGACGTTTAGTTCTGTTTTTTTCCAAGTCTTCTTCGCTCTTATCGGAGCCGTTTAGTAATTTAGTTTTAAAATTTCAGTCCGCTAATCAAATGATTCCATAGTCGACGTAGCTGCTCCGGCAGCGAATTCTAGCGGCGAGTGCGGAAACGTAGTTGGAAAAAAAATTTCGCGTATATGTATCACGCTTGGCTATATTAGAAACTATTCTGCGTTAAATTTCGTGTCCAAGTTTCGTATTTTAGGAGTATGAGAACAAGTGTATTTGCTCGTTACCAAGGTCTGGCGAGTACTGAAAGATTCGCTGACTTTTTTTTAAACAAGAAAATTTAAATATAAAATCATATTTAGCTGAAATTAGTAATTTTTAACACCTTATTTACGACTTCAATAGTGGCACACAAAATTACGTCGATTCAGTTTATGTAGTAACAATTGGTTTGTATATGCATTTCTTTTCTTAAAACTTCCTTGTAAACATGTTTGAATAATGATTTTTTTTCCACTATATAATACCAGTAAAATATAAAGTTAAAATGATTTTACGCCTTTTTTAATAATTACTAAAATGGTATATCATACATATAGTATAAAACGCTTTTTTTCAGAATGCCTACGTTTCTTCAACTAAAAGTAACTGGGAATTACACAGATTTGTTTACTTGCATACTCTCATACTTCGCTTCCAGTTCTGACAACCCTTGTGATGTCACTTCCACAGACAAGTACATACAAGTATTTACATCGGGAGAACTGGGACGCGACCTAAATAAACTGTTTAATTTAACTCTAGCAAAACTAATTAAAATTAAAAAAAGTATTTTCTTTTGCAATCATTCACAGACACGCATTTATGGATGGATATTAATTTTTTCACCTTAATTTCGTAAATAACTATCGTTATATGCTCGTTTATTTTTTTTCCTTACAAACCTGCTGTATTTTTACGTAATGTTTTAACCCTGATAAATGAAAAAAAAAATATATGGTAAAATGTTTTATGGGTCCTTTAGTTCCCAAAGTGTTGGGTCATATGTAAGTTACAAAAAATGGGGACGTTTCTTTGCTTGAAATTACGCGAGGAGTAAACACATTCGTCCACACGCATACCAGCATACTTCACATACGCCCCTGTGATGGTCACTTCCGCGGACAATCGCTTTAGGAGAATTCGGACACAGCCTCCCAGCTCTGTTGTATCTTGGAGAAGGCTTTTCGGACTAACACAAGGCTGGAATTCTTTCTTTGGGCGAAGATTTTTTTTTTACCTCCGGTTCCTGTTAACCTGGCTAGAATTGGGGCCCAAGTCTGATTGGGGCGGTGGTGATAACCCAGCGGTAATGAGACAAAGCCCACGGCTTTGGAACGTCTATCTCCCCCTTTTTTTTTCTTTCCCTCTTCGAGGGGAGTCCTTTTTTCTCCGAAACCAATTCCGTGCCGAGGTTTGGACCTCCCCAATTTCTACCTACCTCCTCTCGCTTCACTTTCCTCCACCATCTTTCTTTCTTTCTCCCTTCCTCTCTTAATTCCTGCTGGGCAATAATAACTCCACGTGTTTACTTGCAACCGCACCCCATTCGGGCTACGCCCGGGTTGTTTTTTCCTACAGAATGCCTCGCCGCACCAGCAAAACTTCTCTCCGCACACACATTCTCTCCGGATGTTCTCTCTCTCTCTCTCTCTCTCTCTATCTCTATCTCTATCTGCTTCGCGAACCTGGCGGACTTTCATTTCCTTCCCCATGCAAAAGTTTCCGTCACGGGCCACCGACTGCGTCGTCCGAAGTTGGCGATTATTCGGGGGAAAACTTTTCGACGCATCTCTCTCTCTCTGTCTCTCTCTCTCTCTCTGTTTCCCTTACGTTCATTTTTCGCACCTTCGCGTTTTGCCACTATTTTCCCTTCTCTCGTACAGCCTCCGTAGCCACAGACCTCTCTTTCTCTCTAGGGTCCAGGAGAGAGAGAGAGAGAGAGAGAGAGAGAGAGAGAGAGAGAGAATTTCAAACTTACGTCAGGGGGCGTTTTATTTTTAATGAACAAGCTAGCTTCCCCCCCCCCTCCCCCCTGTCGAAGTATTACCTGCGGTGGCGTTGAGAGTTGCGAACACCGGCAGGGAAAAGTTTTGATCGCGCCGTCTTCCGAGAGTGTATTCCGCGGTCATCTCCACAAAATTTTACGTTTCAACAAGTTTATCGCCGAAACAGGCCTAGAGTTAAGATTGTTTATGTGGGTAGATCGTGCAAATGTGTTCAAAATATATTTTTTCCTCCCGTGAATTTTAAAGTTTTATTTAAAAAATGGGTCACCTGATTAACATTATTGGTGTCATTTAATTTTTTTTTGTCTGTATACAGAAACCTTTTTTCTTTACAATTACAAAAATATTTCTTTGGAAACCAGTTGCCAAGAATTAGTTTGTAATACGACAAGAAAGATATTGTAAATTTCTGCAAAAAATGGCTGTGGTTATTTTTGCATATATGAAATACGTTTGTCGAGATAATACTGGGTGTTTCTTACGGAAATTGGCGTATAATTTTATATTTTAATTGATGTTTCATTCAAGCATATTATTTTCAAATCATGGAAAAGATAATCGAATATTTAACAATTCGATTTTATTTGGTCGTATCATGCTTGTTACGTACGCAGTTAATACTGGAAAGCTATTTAGTAAAGGGTTTACAAATAACTTTAATTATTGGAGGTACTGGGACAACACAAAGCATAAATTCCCGGGTAAGAATCCGAACCCAGTATTACTGCGAATGTTCAAATGTACAAATATCTGTTAATTTTTACGTAAATATTTCTGTTCCGTTTCCGAAAAAAATAATTGCAGTGCAGGTGTATAATAGAGTTGAATGGTATGCGAATAAAAGTCTCTCTATGCCAAATAGAGTTCTTTGTTTTACAGGAATTTTTTTTTTCTCTTTCTTCCCTTCGTGGAAAGAATCTGCCTCCCCCTCCCCTTTTTTTTCAAAGCACATTACAAACAATTTATTTCTTTAGAAATATGTAAATTTTCTTTTTCTAAGGAAGGGAAATTACTATGATTCGCTTGCTTCCATTAGTGAGAGGAAGGTAGGAGAGTTAGAGAGATAGAGAGAGAGAGAGAGAGAGAGAGAGAAAGGATACTAGCGCAACGAAATGTCGCCGTGAAGTGAAAGAAAGAAAAACGGGAAAAATAGGTCTACGAGAATTATATCTAGTGCAACGAAATTCTCGGCCAAAGATCAGGAGATACAGCGTTGTTTACATTTACTCGCATCCTGGGAGGCTGGAATTCCTGTATTTGCCTTGTTTAGCAAAATAACTTCCGAGGGGGGAAAAAAAACGTTTTCAGTCTAATTAGCCGGTACTATTTTTTTTTCTTAATTTTAAATTCTGGCTTTGCCGTCTCATCGATATTTACGTTATTAAAAACGATACCGCACGCCAAAAATTTAAAATATTAAGAAAGGGAATCTTGTTTGAAATACCCGACTGTTTCTCTTTAGTTGTACTTTAAAATAATTGAGATTTCCTTCTTCTTGTGTCGCTAATTAGAGATGATATTTACGCATGATGAGCTATCGCGAAAATATTCTTGCTATGAGAAATTATGAAATTCATTGTAATTTCATTTGGGGGGGGGGGGGGGGGGGGGGGCGGCAGTAAATATTTTTCCTTTCTCTCTTTCATTCTGTCATTACTTTCTCCTTTACCACGTCTATTTCAAATTTTTTTTTCTCCTTTCTCTCTCGCATTTTTTTCTTGTTCTCTTTGACACTCTTCTTTTTTCTTTCTCTTTCTTTTCTTAGTTTGGCTCTCTCTCTCCTTTTTCTCTCTCACCATTTTCTCTCTATAACATCTCTTTCTCTGTCTTTAAATTTATTTTCTCTTTCCCTTTCTCGCTTTTTCTAATTCTCTTTTTATTTTCCTTTCTTTCTCTTAATCTCTATCCTATTTATTGTTTCCCTAGCTTTCTCTTTTTATCTGTATTTCTCTTACTATTTACCTTTTTTCTCTCTTCCTTTCTCATTATTTCGCTTTACTTCTCTCCTATTTCTCTCTTGCTCTTTCTCCTTTTTTTTCTTCTTTTCTGTGTCGTACCGCACCGGGCACGCCGCTCGCTTGTACACAATCGGCACGACTTGAGGCGCTCGGAAAGCGAGACGTGTTGCCTAGGTACCGCACCGGGCACGCCGCTCGCTTGTACATAATCGGAACGAATTGAGGCGCTCGGAAAGCGAGACGTGTTGCCTAGGTACCGCACCGGGCACGCCGCTCGCTTGTACACAATCGGCACGACTTGAGGCGCTCGGAAAGCGAGACGTGTTGCCTAGGCACCGCACCGGGCGCGCCGCTCGCTTGTACATAATCGGAACGACTTGAGGCGCTCGGAAAGCGAGACGTGTTGCCTAGGTACCGCACCGGGCACGCCGCTCGCTTGTACAAAATCGGAACGAATTGAGGCGCTCGGAAAGCGAGACGTGTTGCCTAGGCACCGCACCGGGCGCGCCGCTCGCTTGTACACAATCGGAACGACTTGAGGCGCTCGGAAAGCGAGACTGTGTTGCCTAGGCACCGCACCGGGCGCGCCGCTCGCTTGTACACAATCGGAACGACTTGAGGCGCTCGGAAAGCGAGACGTGTTGCCTAGGTACCGCACCGGGCACGCCGCTCGCTTGTACAAAATCGGAACGACTTGAGGCGCTCGGAAAGCGAGACTGTGTTGCCTAGGCACCGCACCGGGCGCGCCGCTCGCTTGTACACAATCGGAACGACTTGAGGCGCTCGGAAAGCGAGACTGTGTTGCCTAGGCACCGCACCGGGCGCGCCGCTCGCTTGTACACAATCGGAACGACTTGAGGCGCTCGGAAAGCGAGACGTGTTGCCTAGGTACCGCACCGGGCACGCCGCTCGCTTGTACAAAATCGGAACGACTTGAGGCGCTCGGAAAGCGAGACTGTGTTGCCTAGGTACCGCACCGGGCGCGCCGCTCGCTTGTACACAATCGGAACGACTTGAGGCGCTCGGAAAGCGAGACGTGTTGCCTAGGCACCGCACCGGGCGCGCCGCTCGCTTGTACACAATCGGAACGACTTGAGGCGCTCGGAAAGCGAGACTGTGTTGCCTAGGCACCGCACCGGGCGCGCCGCTCGCTTGTACACAATCGGAACGACTTGAGGCGCTCGGAAAGCGAGACGTGTTGCCTAGGTACCGCACCGGGCACGCCGCTCGCTTGTACAAAATCGGAACGACTTGAGGCGCTCGGAAAGCGAGACTGTGTTGCCTAGGCACCGCACCGGGCGCGCCGCTCGCTTGTACACAATCGGAACGACTTGAGGCGCTCGGAAAGCGAGACGTGTTGCCTAGGCACCGCACCGGGCACGCCGCTCGCTTGTACAAAATCGGAACGACTTGAGGCGCTCGGAAAGCGAGACTGTGTTGCCTAGGCACCGCACCGGGCGCGCCGCTCGCTTGTACATAATCGGAACGACTTGAGGCGCTCGGAAAGCGAGACGTGTTGCCTAGGCACCGCACCGGGCGCGCCGCTCGCATGTGCATAATCGGAACTACTTGAGGCGCTCGGAAAGCGAGACGTGTCTGCGGCTGAAGGTTGTCTCTGTGACGGGTCGCCCACACTGCGGCCGTGAGCGAGTACCTTGGAGGGGAAGCCTTCATTTCACAGACGAGAGAGCCACACCCGAAGTTCCCCGAAGTTCATGCTCGCTTTTTTTTTCCGTACCACAACTGGAGTATTTATTTGGGTGAGAAAAAAAATTCGCGGGCATTTATTCTCCAAATGCGCGGGTTTAACTTATAAGATGTCATTCTTAAAATTAGCAAGAAGTAATTTAAAGAATTATTCAATAGGTTAGTTACATTATAAATACTTTAAAACATCGCGGTTGGTTATATTAGGTAAGTATAGCTACATTAAACATACTGTAAAATCATTTTATGGTTGCTTAGCAAATAACGTTTTAATATGTAGCTATCCAGGGCTAGGAAACCCGTTTACATGATTTCACAGTATCTTTAATGTAGCTATCCTAACCAAATCAACCGTCCACAATGTTTTAAAGTATTTATAATGTAGCTAACCTAACCTAATTGACCATTAGTTATCATGAGTTACAATGAACAAAAAAAAAAAACCGAAGATGCACGTACGGGCGTTTGCCCCTCTCGTCTGTGAAAAAATGGATTCCCACCTGCTTCCGTGGAAGACATTCCAAGGAGACTTCCGTCGTGTGACTGGGGATTTTTAGTCGCTGTCGACGGGACTTGGAAGGTGCCGACAAGGGAGGGAGAAAGAATTTGCGGTTGGCAACACTGGTTTCCACGCTACTTGTCGGGCGTGGCGACCGAACAAACCTAATCGCAGGCCTACATTACGTTCGTGGAAACACTTAAATGTCAAGACACCAGTTCTTGGAGGTAGCGAAAGCTCACTGCTTGCTTCTGCCTAGAAGTGAGTAACAGCAGGTTTTTCTTTGGGTTGGTACGTCTTTTCATACACTTAACCACAGAGCAGCACATTTTTTTTTTTTTTGCAATTATAAATCAGTGACTATAAAAAGTGGAGCATGAATATACTTCCACGCGAAATTCATTTCTTTAAATTGGATTTTAACAGTTTGTTAACATTAATACAGTTACCATATAAGGAAGAAAATTATTTTTTTTCTAATATAATAACATGAATAAAATTTATAACTAACTTCCCCATATAGTGAGGGACTTTTTTATTACCAAGGGAGAAATGGATACATGCCTCCTACATAGACCAACCCAGAGAATAGACATTCTTTCACGATCTCCAGCGAGTTAAAAAATAAATTCTTAAATAATTAATAACATGCATTAATTTGCAGTACCTACAAACTACAATTCTCCTAATTGGCACTGCACAAAAACGCAATAAATATATATATATTAACTTCCGCCAACTAATTATAAATAAATATGGAATATATATATATATGTATTTTTGATTTTTTTTTTTTTAGCTGTGCCAGCAATATAAGACTAAGATTTTAACAGAGTTTAAGGAATATATTTAATAATGACATGGAAAAAGGACATACTTCCTTAGATAATAATTGTTACGGTTCAGTGTTGTATTTTTCATCATATCGAAGAATTCGCTAATTGTTTTGCATAATGAAGTGTCACACCTAGTAAGCAATAATTAATCACTATTTGGTTTTTATTAACATAATATATTAAATCAACTCAATTTGAATAAATGAATAAATTTAATAAACCCCGATACAAAGAATAAAAAATATTTTTTTCTTAAATATTATAAAAATAAATATTAACAGTTATTAACAGTACAAATAAACTATAATTAAAATTATTTCCCAATAATGTCAAACAACAAATATAAATAAAACTCAAACTAACAATAATAAAAAATAACTTAAATGAATTAATATAATTACAATTACATTTTAAGATTTTGAGAACATGCATCCAAAGAGAACTCCAATTGACTACAGACGTAGAACTTGCTAGTGGATTATACACAACATATATTTTCGTCTTTATAACATTTTCTTGAACTTTTTTTTTTCGTGTGTTAAATTATCTTTCTTCCAATTGCGAAAGTGCAAATAAATAGTGATAACTTTCAGTCTCGCTTTTCGCCAAATGAATCGGCAAAATGTTTTAATTTTGGATGTCGTTCAAGCTTGGTTCGGATAAAAATTACGAGAGAAAAATGCTAATAAACATTCTTTTCCAAAAGTAAGCTTCTTCTTGAATATCACTATCGCAGGTATTATTTCAGTTATTCGAAAAATCTGGATTCCACTATTCAGTTATTACAGCTTTCGTATTTTATTTTTTTTATTTTTTAAATTACATGTTTGTTACCTGAAACCGCAGATAAGATTTGGCGATCCTTTTTTCTTTCTGGTTTATGAATTCCTTTGTTATTAAAAATAATATTGGACATTTGGTTTGCAACGAGAATTTAGTTGTTATTTAAAATAACATTGAGATATTAGTGATTGTTTTATTTCCCTTACGGTTTATATGATAAAAATTCATAGAGTAATTTATATTAAATGTTGAAAAAAATAACTTATATTTACTGTATGTTTGGCCTTTTCGATGTTGCGATTCTGTAAACGCAATCGAAATGAATCTTTACTCTATTTACCTCCAAAAATATTAGGTTTTTTTTTTCCAAATCTTCTAAACGAATAATTTGGAGTTGTATATCGAAAAAAAAAAAAAAAACGTGAACAAGTTAAACACTCCAAATTATTGACTTTAAAATCCCGGTTATTTTTGATTGCATATTTAGAGAGTTGGGTTGGAATATCTATAGTAAACATCTCAAAAATTGTGTTATCACAATTTTTTTAAATGTTATCTATGGTTAATACGAAATTACCATTTCGTTTACATTCCACGTGATTTAATTACGCCACCTTATCAACGTTTGTGTTGTTTTTCCTCACCCGTGCAAACCTGTTCCTGTGTGTGGTTTCAACCGTGTTTAGTAATTTAGATAAACGAATTATCGGCGTGACACGCGTCACTTGTACATGCGGGCCGCCTCTGATTTAAACACAATGCAGTTCACGTTTCGGGTTTTTTTTTCATCCCGCATCGATTATTTATAGGTTGGCTCACGTGTTTTAACCCAAACGAATACGCAACCTTAAAAAAAAAAAAAAAAATGTGAGTACACGGAAAGACTGCAATTTATTTTTATTCACATGGATTAGAGCCACACCCGAACATTTCCGAAGTTTTCCGAAGTTTGCCTATCTTTCGTAAAAAAAAATATATAAACAATATTGCAACGATTTATATATTTTACTGTCTAAAGAGTAATTTTAAATAACGCTGAACTCACCTAACCAACCTTTCATTTCAGTTACGATAACCTAACCTAATCTAACCTACGATCCCGAATATATATATATATATATATATATATATAATTTAATATACTGACCGAACTTAACCTAAGTTTTTACTGCAGTAAACTTTGAAGCTGTTCGAGTACCTAGTGGTTGTAGTTTTCATTCCTGTAGGCTGCACAATGTACACGTGTCGGAAGTTATGTATATGCGTATATTATTTTAATTTATTATAATATTTCGAAGTAAATTTTACAAAAGATACATGTAACTTAAACCATTTGTTTGACAAAAATAAATGAAAGCTAGTACAGCGTTCAGCATAATAAAGAAAACCAACGAATTGTTGATATCGTTGACGCCATGTTCATACACAATTTTTCTTGGATAACTAATTGTAAATATTTTTTGAAGTCGCGTGAAATATAATTTGACACACTGATACGCTCACTGCGTCCCCAGGTAATCACGAAAGCGAATATGTACGGGTGCGTTTCCGCCATCTTGGCGACCTCAGCTCTCGGCCGCGCATGCGCACTGGACTTCGCTCGGGTTCGATTTCCGTCGCTTGGCGCGCGCGCATTTCGTTGGAATACTAAAAGGCCACCCTCAAAAGCGCTCAAAGAAGAATATACAGGTTGTTTACATCCTGGAAAGTCATGGAAAACCAGGGAAACGCTGGCAAGTTAAAATTAGTCAAGGAAAGTCAGGAAATTTTTTTAGAAGTCCTGGAAAAAGTCATGGAAATTCTCTCGTGATGGTAGGATTCCGAAATATCATGCTCCATCCTGCTATCATTCGGACAATTTATTTTTCTTTCAGATGGCATTTTAGTGCATGGTAATACATACTCAAAAAAGTGGTAAAACGGGTGTTTTCACGTTTTTTTTTTGTAATAAAATTGCTAAACACAGTATTGTAAATGGTTAAGGTGAGTGTAAGGACCCTTTATCGTTAAATATTCCACTAGGTATTGAATTATAGGGTCGCCGCTTAAACTCCTATATAGGCGAGTTACCGACGTGATGACATGTCGGTTCATGGCGCGTAGAGGCTAACAAGTGTTATGATGGTGAGAGTCTATGTCGCCATCAGCGCCTCTATGCTTTTAGAGCTCGTGCGCCAAGCCAGCACACCCCTCCCCCTTTCCTCGGGTGTGTTTTTGACGTGACAACGTCTAATAAATCGATGAACGCCGGCTGCACGCACGAAAAAGTGTCCCGTTACGCACATTGTCCCGTTACGCTCATTGTACGCTTGCGCCGCATCTATCTCTCTTCCACTCGATTGGAACAACCATCGATTTGACTTTTTCGAGGCACATTAAACTTGAAACACTCCCATTCGTTTCCTACTTTTCCTATCATCGTCCTGTCCTTAACAGAATAACACAGATTGGAAGAAGTTAAATAGCAAACATGTATAAAAGTTATAGTTAAAATAATCTGTTTGTTAAAGTAATAAACATATTTGAATTAATGAGTGCAAATAAAAGTAAATTTATCAATTAAATTGTATATTTCATTTCACTCCTTTTTATCCAAACAAAATAGTGATAATTCAATAAAAATGATTCGATTTTGTTATGACGTTGTCACGTTGAACTATCGTCCGTAAACCGACTTTACAGACAACCAATTTTTTTTTCTGCTGGAAGTTCTGTTTGGTTTTTGTGACGAAAATCCGAATGTTTCTGTACATACATATGTTACAGAATTTTTTTTTTATGTGTAGGCACGTGTTCTTTGACTCCGAAACAATTATTGCTACACGTACTGTGACTTTTGACTGCATTATTTTTTTTATAAAAAATGAATTTTGAATTACTTTTGCTTATGTTTCGTAACACTTATGATTTAAAATTATTGACATTTTTTTTTCTCTTTTTGTTTTCAGGTGAGTGGGCTTTTGATACACGTACTGTGACTTTTGACTGCATTATTTTTTTATATAAAAAATGTTGAATTTTCTATTATTTGTGCTTATGTTTCGTAACACTTATGATTTAAAATTATTGACATTTTTTTCCTCTTTTTTGTTTTCAGGTGAGTGGGCTTTTCTGCTGAACGAAAGAAGCTTTGAGTCCCTAGAGTAAGTAAGCGATCACCAACTTCTTCTTGGCTTGTGAGGTCCTCGATGATGGGTTGCAACAAGTTGTGCCGAAACGTCGGCCACTCCGTTGTTCCCACGTACCTGTGGACTCGAACCCAAGAGCCAAAAATTTAGTTGGAAATTCTGGCCACGAATGCAGACGATTTAGATTTAAGTGAAAATTTAGGTTAAATGTTTACGCTGTAATTTTTTTTTTGGTAAACGGAACATAATTTTTCATGAAAAATTACAGATGTTTGTAAATTTGTACATTTACTGAAAACAACTAACTGTGTCACTACAAAATTGTGTTCGCAGTAATACTGGGTCCGGATTCTTACCCGGGCATCTATGCTTTTGTTGTCCCAGTAGCTGCAATAGTTAAAGTTACTTGTAAACCGTTCCCCGAATGGCTTTCTAGTAAGAACTGCGTACATTAAAAAAAAATTCAAATTGTGGAGTATTCGATTATTTTTTCCATGGCTTCAAAAATTATTCTTCAATGAAACCTCAATTAAACAATAAAATTTTGCACTAATTTTTGTATGAAACACTTAAGTGTTATCTAAAAAATAACCTATTTCATATATTATGCAAGAATAACCATAGCCATGTTTTGTACTAGGTCACAATATCTTTTCTTGTAGTATCACAAGCTACTTCTCGGGCTACTGGTTTTTAAAGGAATATTTTGTGAAAGCACAGAATTTTTTTTCTGTATATTAATGATAGTACGCACAGGGATTGTAGGTAGTACATAATTATCATTGGTGCCATTAACACTAGCTGTATTTCCTGAAATTTTCTAGTGACGTAAAACTGTGTGCGTGTGGCCAGGGTGAAAAAAAAATAATTTTAGGGTTGGAGAAAAATAATAGTTTTTAAAAAAAATTGCGAGGGGGGGGGGGTTAATCTGGAATGAATTAGTCGTGATGAGTTATTTTCCAGAATCGCAACGAGGTGAGAGATTGAAAAAAAAACCATACGTGTGATTGAAGCAACTTATTCATCATTATAACATCCCTCCTTTTTTTTTTTTATACATCATACAAGCCTCGGGCTTATCGGAATGATTCCATACGTCAGTTGCCCCTGTTTGATTCGGTTTTACTTGTTCTGACTCTTCAATCTCGTTCTGCAGAAAGTCCGTTTGCCCTCTGGCCGCTGAACATCGAGTTTATCTACACACACCACCCCCCCCCCCCCCCGGCCCGTCTAAAAAAAAACCTCTCGATAAAAAGAATGAAGTTACAAGGCATGTTTGGAGCCCGTAGACCGTTTTACCCTGCCGCGCCCACTGAATACACGAACTATAAGCACTAACGTATGTATAACTAAAACTTTAATGTCGTTGCCGAAATATCACGTATTTTCCCAACTACATACGGGCTCGCAACGGGGGGGGGGGGGGGGGGGGGGGGGGGGGGAGAAGGGGGGGGGGGGAAATGGAAAAATTCAGGATTTTAAGCAACAGGGAATTTATTAGTTGGCAAAAGGACTTTTTTTTTAATGATTAGGTAACTGAAAACTTAAAAGTTGTTTGAGATACTTATTTTAATTTGCTCAAATTCAATTATTAAAAATAATATATTCTTTCTAACCCGTGTATTTTGTGAGTCACACTGTTACGAAAACATACGAGTTGTTTGCGAGCACTGTTGGCCAGAATAACGGTGACGAAACAACCGTCAAGGTCGGGACAGGTTTACGCGAGACAGTCTATATAAAGAGGCGTTCGTTCTAAACCCTGCTTCTGGCGGTCGGTTGACAGACCCGAAATTGTAAATATTTTAACACCCCAATTCTCCCTCTACACACCTTTCCCTCCTACCCCCCCCCCCCCCCCCCTTCAACAAAAAAAAAAACCTTTCCGCGCGATCCCAACCACAGCCGTGCATACAGTCGAGCCTCGGGTATTTTCGGGAAATGCCGTGGTTTTCCGTAAAACGCGCTGTGGTCGCGGCACTGCTGTCGGGATACCACCACGTGCAGTACCACGTGTGTAAATACCCCCGTCCACCGCCTCTTTTGCCCCTCCTCCTCTCCCCCTCCTATTGCACACCTCCAACCCGTCACTTCCTCCCCTCCCTCTCAATGCTTTTGGGAAAAAGAAAGAGAGAAAAAAAACCAAAATTGAGAGTGACATAGAAGTTACGTAGGACCGTACACATTTCCGGACCAGCGTGTGTGTGTGTGTGTGTGTGTGCAGTGGCGGATCCAGGATTTTAATTTGGGAGGGGCTTGACCCAGCTGAGGCTAGGCTTTATCAAGGCAAACACTGAAACAATAGTGGACCCAGATGCTTTTGGAGGGGGCTTGAGCCCCTTAGCCCCCCTTCTGGATCCGCTACTGTGTGTGTGTGTGTGTGTGTGTGTCAAAAACATTTTAATTTTTACACGCTTTATATTAGCTTCACCTGTATGTTTATTTGTGTGTTTGCAACCGACTCCTTTGCACTCGATTTTGACCCACTTTAAACGGACAGGTTTAATCTAAACTTCGTACACTTACCGAGGACCGGTGACAATGCACTAATTTAATTAAGTTTTATCTCATTATCCGGATTAGGATCGACAGGATTAAATAATTTCCTCACCCAGCCTCTGTGTGAGAGCAAGTGAGACCACCGTGCAGTCGGCGCATGCGTACCGTCTACCTACTTTCCAGCTCCAGCACTCGGGGTATTAGTATTATTTATATTGTCCCGTTTTTTTTTTTTTTTTGTGGTTTGGCATTTCACGTGCGTGTCTACTGACAAACACGACCGATCACAGCCAATCCTGCGTGGAGGTCAAGTCGAGTCCTGAAAGGTCCCGACCAAACAGGACAAAAGACAGACTCTCTTGAAAATGACCCGCAAAATTTTCAAGGGCACAGTCACTATAAAAAAAAAACCTGAACTGTCTTCGGAGCTGATTTTCGACGAGGAATCATTTAAGAGCCCGTTTTCTTTTGTAAAAACATGCATCAGACAGTTAATTCCATAAAGTTTTTTTTCCTTTGGCTTTGCGAACTTCGGTTCGCGCCATCCGCCACAGGTGGCGTCACCGCGGTCACGCATTTCCGTTCCGTGCGACTTCCTGGCCAATTCACGAAATGTCTTCCTTCAAATGCCATACACTGAGAGTTATGATGTTACACATAAAAAAAATTATAAATTGCTAAAATGTAGAAAAAAATGAACAAGGATATTACGTTTTCGTTACTATAGAAAGTTTTATTTTTAAGATAATACTAAAAAAAATTTATCAGAAAATATTTAATATCTTATGTAAAAATTCACTTAACAATTTTACCTCAAATAAAGATATTTTTTGTTAGTATGATAATCTCAAATAGTATTTAACTTAATAACATCACTGATACACATTTCCTAACGGTCACTTGAAAAGCAACGCATGATTTTTTGATGCCGAAGATATTTACAAAACACCGTTGACAGAACAACGGTGTGCAGAATTAGGTATATGCATATGACCGTTGGATATACTTCTGCGAATTGTCAAATTTCATTCGCGTTGATTTAGTACAAAATTTATTGAGCACACGCCATTGCAGTTTTGCACTGTTTGTCATGGGGAAAAAAAAATTCATAAATGCAAATTAAGAAATACAAAATGAAAACACAAACCCACAGATAAACAAGCTTAAATCAGCTGATGTCAAACGGATAAACACAACGATGAACCTAAACAGGTATTATGGACCACACAATACAATGACGGCAGCACGGACGAACACATTCAAACTTAAATATCAGAGAGCACAAGAATTCCGTAGATGCAATTTAGCTATATAAAAAAAAACTAACAGCACACAGACGAACAGCGGGCTAAAAACAAGATCTGGTCAACGCAATTTGACTTCAGCTGATTTCGGCTAGTCTTCTGTGGGTTTATCGTATCAATTTTTTTTTTAAATTTGCATTTATGCATTTTACCCCATGACAAACGATGCAAAACTGAAATAACGTACTTGATGTATGCTTTTGGACATACGCCATTTCTAAGCACATGTATGTATGTCTGTAGGAGAAAACTACAAAAAACACAAATCAAGCAAAAAATTTCTGTTGTCAACAGGATATACCTAAACACCACATAATATTCCGTAACAGGAATATGGTCAACAAACAAAGAAAAAACAAAGAAAAATGGACTAACAGAACGAAAAAAAAAACACCCACAGACATACATGTGCTTAGCAATGGCGTATGTCCAAAAGCATACAACAAGTCATGCACTCCCATTGCACGAATCTTTCAATGATAATATGAAATATCGTATTTCCAATCAATTGCATTAAATCAAAGTCCTCCTAATGCATGAATCATTTAAAGAACGTATCTATACGAGACTTACACGTCACAGACTATATATAGTTCTGCGAAGGATATAGTGTCCGTGGGTTTTGAAAGTGTATGTGTATGTGTGTACGTTATCACGCATGGTCGTTTAAGCAACTGGCTGATTATTCTTTTCGCGTGGATTGCGTACAGTTCTGTGTTTGTCCGACCTTTTGTTTGATAAAATTATTGTTATTATTTGTTTTAACTTCTTCTCCCCCTTTTGTTGCCTTCGCGAGAAGATAAAGGCGTTGTGTTCCGGGTGAGATTAGCGAACAGTAATCCAGCTTCTAGCGCGCTCTGTAATCGCCCAGGAAGTCAAAACAGAAACGCATCGCGCTTGTTTGTCCATTTGCGGCCGTCTTTCCAGCTCGTCCAATCAGCTAACTTTCTACACCGCGTGAGACAGACAGAGACGGAATCACGTCAGAGTTACAACAAAGAATTTTTTTTTGTGACGTGACAACGTCTAATAAATCGATGAACGCCGGCTGCACGCACGAAAAAAGTGACCCGTTAATCATATTGTTCCGTTACGCTGTGTCCCGTTACGCTCATTGTACGCTTGCGCCGCATCTATCGCTCTTCCACTCGACTGTTTATAAAGTGAGGTGAAAAGTTAATGTGGTTTTCATTGCTTATTACAACAACAATTTCGGCAATAAAGGTTCATTATTCTTGTATTTTAAAAATCTGATTACCTACTAGTATAATTTCAAGTATTTATTCTTTTATTTTTAAAATAAAAATCATTTAATTTAATTTATAAAGTATGCAATCATTTCATCAATGTTTTGTTATGACGTTGTCACGTTCAACTATCGTCCGTAAACCGACTATACAGACAACCAATTATTAATATAGCCAATGCGGCCTTGAACTTCTGCCGAGCACATGTCAGAATATCCAATAATTCGCTTGGACGATATAACTTTAACAGTAAAAGTACCTACACAATGGTGTTTCAAAATTGTAACAAAACACAACGACAAAACCTTTGAAAATATTCATTGGTTCATCAGAACGGTAAAATTAATTAATGAAGTAGATAAAGCTTAAAAAAAAAATATGGTTGTCTGTAAAGTCGGTTTACGGACGATAGTTCAGTATGGCGTTACTCACTTCCTTTACCCTGTAATGCGTTAGTTGCTCAACTGACCTTACCCGTGTTTAGCTTCGGGTGTTTGTTGTCCGCTAAGTTGTTACTTGCCGTCTGAGTTTTCCATTGTATTCATCCGCACCGTGGAAAATATATATATATATATTTCCAGCTCTTTTTTCCCCCTTCCGAATGACAGACACTTTCTGTCGATTCTCTCTTCCGTCTTCCTAGAGGATGGCGTCTTGATTAGAATTGAAATGTTTATTTTTCAAACCCAGCCCGCGAAAGAAAGAAAAAAATATCTAAGGCATTCAGGAACTTCGTAGCCAACGCGATTGGAGTAACAATTCGAGGAACTAATCCCTTTTGTCTTTTGCCCCTACTATTTCTCGCTCTCTCTCTCTCTCTCTCTCTCTCTCTCTCGCTCAGTAACAACACCCTCTATTTTCTCCCCCCACCCCCTCACACCTCATTTTCCTCGACTCCCGTGAAATCCGAACTGTTTTACGACGGATTAAGGGGGTGCGGTGAACCCTCGCGAAATTGCATTACTTCCGCCCGAAGTGACGGAAAAGGGGATGGGTGGGGGAGGTTTCGGTTTTTTTTTGGATGGGAATCGTCGAGGAAAATACGATTGGTTCTCGTTATTTCTGCGGTCCTGCGCCCGTTGGCTCTCAGCTCCGGAAGTAACCCGGTGTCGATTCTAATTTCCGGTGTGTTGAACAATGGAGCAAGGCGAGATGTTGGTGGTATATCTTCTTTCAACTCCCCCTAAACCCCCTTCCCCCATCCACCATTTTCACTTTTTCACTCCGAAAATAAATTAACCGAACGCAGTTAGTTGAACCGCTGAAAGCGTTCCATGTGATATATTTATGTATTTTTAATTTAACAAAAAAAAAAAATCTTCGACGTAAGCCATTGCTGCTGGTATGTGCTGATTTGCCACAGAAAAAAAAATTAAACAGTTAATTTTTTTTTTTGTAAATGGAACTGAAATATTCATTTAATCACACATTCACACGAAAGCAAACAAACTGTATCGCTACAGATAATGTTCGCAGTAACACTGGGTTCGCATTCACTTTTTTTTTTTTTTTTTGCAAAATGTTCCCTGAATAGCTTTCCAGTATTATCCCTACACATAAATAGGCACAATAAAATAAAAAGCCCTATTTTTGAATGTTGTATTATCTTTTCTAGGGTTTTAATAATATATTTGATTGAATGGAACATCGATTAAAGCATAAAATTATGCGATTTTTTTATTAATAAATACTCAGTATTATCTCGAAAAAAATATTTTTTTTTCCTTCATATATTCCAGATTAAACATAGCCATGTGTTGTACCAAGTTAAAAAATATTTCTTGCAGTATAACAAACTATTTCTTGTCAACTGGTTTCCAAAGGAATCTTTCATAAATGTACAAAAACTAATTATTTTTTTCCTGAGCAGTAATGAACAGCAAAGATGAATCACGGCGTCAACGTTCTGAAATCAAGGAATCAGGGAAAATCGGGGATTTTTTTTTTTTTTTTTAAATCCTGGGATAAGTCATTGAAATGCCCCAATGAAAGTGAGTTGAGGGGAATTTATCATGGGCGAGTCTGCCTAGCCCGGACTGTGAAAGTATTTTTTTCCCCTTCAGATTGTGTTTTTAGTGCATCGTAATAAGTAAAGAAAGTGGGAAGAAAACTAGACAAGCTACGGTAATGACGGAAGATGGATTTTCTTTATTTCTTTAAGAAAATTGCATGCACGAAAAAGTGTCCCGTTACGCTGTGTCCCGTTACGCTCATTGTTCCGTTACGCTCTCGGAGAGTGCAGTAATAATTGGTTATGTTACAATTGACTAATAAATTATGGTGATTCATATAATTGATGATAGATATTTGATTACAGTTTATTTATATGAAAACTTGTTCATAATTATATTTAAACTTTATAGCTAAATGCCAGTTAAAAAAATTAATTACAAGTCATCAACACGTGAACTGTTTCGTCGACTGTTTATAAAGTGAAGTGAAAAGTTAATGTGGTTTTCATTGCTTATTACAACAACAATTTCGGCAATAAAGGTTAATTATTCTTGCATTTTAAAAATCTAATTACTAGTATAATTTCAAGTATTTATTATTCTATTATTAAAATTTAAAAAAATTCAATTTTTCGTACGACAAATTTGGTGTATTTAACCGGATGTGTGTTGGCTGCATGTATGACACCATAATTTCAGTAAAGTCAAATTTGGTTACACCCAGTTAAGCTTATTGTGTTTGCTATAAATAATATTAATCCTCAAAAATATTCAAAAATTAAAATTGATATTAGAAGCAAACCGTTTGGAGAAAAAATAACAAATTAATGTTACTTTTTAGTTCTCGGGTGCTTTTCAAAAAAAAATTAATATATGGATTTACTCATTTCTATAAATGCGTTAGTGCTTTCGAACTTAAACATAATTACGTATTCTTTACGTGTGTTTTATTGCATGCGTAAATATGATTACTGATATGCGTGCCTGGTGGTTGGTACCACTGCAATATTTGCTAAAAAAAAGTTTTTTGAATACTGGCATTGAATCACCAGGTATTTGTAGAAACCCCAACAAGGTAACACACAAAAAATTTGAAATTGAAATACTTATTTTTTTCTACGAAGATCCAGTTATCTGCAACTGCGAAGGAAAAAAAAAATATTCTTTCATTTGAAGTTCATCTTCGTCGTTGGAAAGTCCGTGAAAAATTTTGACTGTGACTTCTAACAGTGTGGGCAAATAACACTAGAGACTAATACCGGACAGCTCTATACTAACAACACAGGCGAGAGAGAGAGAGTGAAAAATAACCTAGCGGCAAGAGGTGTAACTACAAACATATTTTATATATATAGCGTCAAATTATATATATTATCTGGTGTCAAACATTATTAATTTAATTTTTAAAAATTTAAGAACTGGAGGTTTATATCTGTTATAAATATGTACTATGGTTTAAAAAAAAGTTTTTTTTCCAAGAGAAAAGAAAGTTTTTTTGTTGCCATAATGTTGGTACCATATGTATTTAACAGATGCATTGTTCATACCGGGCGTACCGTTTGCCATCTATCGGACTGACGTGACGACAACCGCAAGGTTTTCACACAAAATTTCTTGGAACTGTCCGGTGTTAGTCTCTAGTGCATTTTTTTGGTGTGGGTTGCTCTGCGGCTAGAGTTCGCGACGTAAGACTCAAGACCAGTGTTTTTTTTTTGTCGGTCGGGGAGGGAGGGGGGAGTTATTTCGTGTCGACCCCCAGCGAGACAGGGGCTTAGCCTTAGAAAGCCGACGGGTGAGGGGTTAAGGCCCCCCCCCCTCCTACCATCCTCTGCTACAATCCGCCGCTCCTGGTTGTAACTCGCTCGAGGCCAAAAAGGATGATTCGGTATTCCCAGAGTGAACCCTTGCAGCTTCGTTCGCCATGTTGTGCATACTGGATCAAGCCAGGGGAAGCCATCTTTTCACAGACGAGAGAGCCAAACACCCGATCGTAAGAGACTGGAAAAATTCGCGCTTTCGATGACCTCTAGGATGGACTCCACAACCCTCTACATACTCAGGCAAATGCCACTTGCTCATTGGCCGTTGACTCGTGACACTTGTCAACTGGGACGCTTGCGATTCGATACTTTTTTTTGGTTGAAGGTTTCCCATCGGCCAAAAGTCCTTCAGATAAACTGTAAGCCAATCACAGAAGCAATATAAATGTACAGTTGTTTGGATTATAGCTTATCGTGAAATGAATCCGCGAATTTTTCCGGTCTCTACCGATCGTGCATCTTCGGTTTTTTTTTTTGTTCATTGTGACTCTTGATAACTTATGGTCAATTAGGTTAGGTTAGCTACATTATAAATACTTTAAAATATTTTGTGGACGGTTGATTTCGTTAGGATAGCTACATTAAAGTTACTTTGAAATCATGTAAACGGATTCCTAGCCCTGGATAGCTACATATTAAAAAGTTATTTGCCAAGCAACCATAAAATGATTTTACAGTATTTTGAATGTAGCTATCCTTACCTAATATAACCAACCATCCACAATGTTTTTAAAGTTTTTATGATGTAGCTAACCTATCCTAATCGACAGGCAAAATTTAATGCCACACCGGTTTATACAATGAGATATAACTGAAGAAAAAAAAGCGAGCATGAACTTGGGGGAACTTCGGGTGTGGCTCTCCCGTCTGTGAAATGAAGGCTTGCCATTAGACAACCACAGGGATATCTTGAAGCCGGGTGACAAGCATCAAGCAAATTGTAGTGGAAATCCATGAAATACGATGTCGTTCAGGAAAATAGATTTCAGGCAACTTAATTAAATGTAATCCTGGACAAAAAAATTCACGGAACTAACTCTTCCCCCCCCCCCCAACCCCCCCGTAATAGTAATTTTACTCGGACTGTGATATTATTTTTATTAAAGTCAATACTTCTTCAGGCGCGCACCATGCAACGAAATTTTCGCAGGAAGATGGCGGAACCCACGCGTGTGAACAAAAATCCATATTTAGTCACTTTCATAAAAAAAAACTAGAGGTCATAACCAAACGTATTGGCGTGACAAATGTAACTTTATGATAGTGAAACTACCCTGTGATAAAACTAAGATAGTCATACTAATGAGTAATTTCAAGTACAATCTTATGTCAGGCTTCGTAGCGCAATTAATAAGTAAATGAACTTTGGCGGTGGAATTTTTTTTAATACTTTTTTTTTAAATTGCATATTACTGGATCGTACAAATTGTGCTTGAAGCGCGTGTGTGTCTATATATATATGTGTGTGTGTGTGTATGTATGTATATATATATATACATACACACACTCATTTGATTTGTTTAACTATTGCTATATTATTAAATACCCTGGCTTTAAACCTAATCTTTGTCAAGGAACTTAATTAAAATACTGCCAATCTTGTTAAAATTAATTAATCATTTAGTATTATGAAGTTTCCCTTTGGCTTTGTGAAATTTTGGTTCGCGCCATCTGACAGATGGGCAACACCGTGTTTTACACAATTCCTTTCCGCTAGACTTTCCCTCGCATTCACGAATTTACTCCTACCAAATGCCCTATATCTAAGAGATGACACTTTTAAAAACTTCTTAAATCTCCCAAGGTAATTTGGCGTAGTTTACACGCAGATCAAAAGTTTCCAGAACTACTAAAAAAATTCCACATTTATCTATTTCAAAGTATTCATTCGTAAAAAAAGTCCAAAAAAATTCGTCTGGTATTTCAAAGAGCGTGTGCGCACGTTGAGACAATGGTGTTTTTTTTTTTTTACAACAGTACAGATGACGCGACGCGGTGATTACAATGCGATCAAGTTGGCACCCCTGCCGCTAAGGGAATGTCCAAACAGTATGCGTGTATCAGATAATTATAGTCGCTCGGTTTTGGAGCTCCGAGAGGTTTCCACTTACCCCTCCCCCTCCATCCGCCACAGGTTTTTTTTTTTTTTAATTTTTTTTTGTTCGTCGCCGCCGCTTGCGTTGAGTTGCAGGACCGGTTTTTTTTTTGTAGCTGCCGGAGTTTAATTCCCCTTCCCCATCCTCCACCAAGACTCCTTTACATTTTGTTCTTCCGCCACGCCCCGCGAAGCTTCAGGGGCAAGGTTTTTTTTCTTCTTTTTTTTCGTTTTGTTTTGTTGCTCTCCCTGCTGTCCCCCCCCCCCTCCTCTTCGTATCGCCGTGGCGGCCCGAAGGGGTTGGTGAACTTGTCACGAGGCCGCTGCCAGCGCTGTGGGTGCCGGCCTCGGAAAGCTCTCGACGTCTCCATCACGAGACTTTTTTTTGTTGTGTTGGTGCTCCCGGGACTCCCGGCTCCGCCTCGCACACGCTGGGTAGTTGTTTGTTTTCGTGTTCTTGTCATCTATGGACTACTACCTGGGCACGCGTACGGGTGTGCAGAGTATGTACGTGCGTGTGTATATAATTGTAAGCGATTCTATCAGTACTCACCAGTGATGTGTACCATAAACATCTAACCTCGGTATAAAGTTCACTCCAACATAATTATTTTTAATAAAAAATATATTCTTAAACATAAGAAAGTTTGTTTCAGAGAAACATTTTACATACTATTTAGAATATTTACAAAAAATTGTATCTGATTTGGTAGTGACTCTAGTAAGGTAGTTCGGAAATTTTCTTTTCTTCGGTCAATTTTTTTTTTAATACCTTACAGCATCTCACGTTGCAAATAAACTTATATTACTGAAATTTAACGTAGAATTCTCTTAAAAAAAAAACAGTATTGAGCGTGATAAAAACATGTGAAAAGTATTCATTTTAGTGAAGAACCTAACAATAATTCTTTAGACAAGATGGTAGGCTACTTGTTTTTGAGGTTATATTTCTTTAGGCAAGTTTGAGGGAGAAATTTTTTTTAGTGTGCACCAGAAATGCAATGAAATGGCGCGCATTGCACATCATCGGAAATCTGAAAGTTTTGAACGTCTACTGCGCATGCGTGCAGAAGCTGCTATAGCCACGAGCCCAAGTATGTCGAGATAGTGGACCCGCGGGGGATATACTAACGGTATTGGTGTGCCTAAGTACAACTTTATGGTCAGTGAAACTATCCTGGAATACGTGTCCTTGGGGCAAATAATTGAATGTGGTGATTTATTCGCCAAGGACACGGCTACAACCCAGAAGACAAGCTACTTCAGACAAAGGCCGTTAAAGCCTGCGAACAAAATTATATCCTGGAATACATTTTGTAAAATTTCAATAGTAATATGACAAAATATACTGGCCTCTTTAAAAAATACCTATAATTTATTATCCAAGAAAATCGTGTTGGGACGAACACGATGTCAAAGATATTTTTAACATTTTGTCTGTTTTCTGAAGCATTACGAGCGTGGCGCTATCTTTGAAGTATTTTTCAAACTAAAAGTTTAAATCTAATAGATCCCGGATTTGGACTTTATTTTCGACAAGTAATTATATTTTGTAATTTTTTGTTGCTTAAACGACTGAAACTAGTTTGTAAATACTTCATACAAACAAAACTTAGCCTTATTGAGCTGATTTAAAATTTATATTTTATAATATTATTAAAAAGTTTTTTTAAAAAAAACCTTATTCTGTCGACGAGATTAGAACAATGGACCTCATGATTACGAAGCGCCCTACTTTCTCTTCATGCTACCAAGACCGTTATGAAAATTATATATATATATTAATTTATGAGGATAAAACTAATTATATTACTTGTAAAGCCAGTTATTTTTAGGTCATTTAAACCTGGGATTACATTTTACTATCACAAGTTTATTTTACCAATTATAATCCAGGGTAGTTTCACTATCGTAGGGTTTCATTTGCCACACCAATACGTTTGGTATGTACCCTGATGTTTGAAAAACAGATGATACAGAGTAAATATCCGTCGAGAAGATTTGAAAAGAAAAATAATTTAAGTGTCCCCTATGTGGCCTAGCTAAGCTTCAGGTATTAAAGAAGAAAAAAATCGTACGACAAATAATTTCGTGGATCTACCTGGACACAAAACATAAAAACCATTTACACATATCTGTAATTTTACATGAATATTTCTGTTCCATTTACAAAACAAAAAGTAAATAATAGTATGATTTCCAGTCGATTTTTTTATATAATAGTTCCAA
>NC_086345.1:16342652-16427932 GCF_032445375.1 Bacillus rossius redtenbacheri
AAGGATCGAATCACGGACAAACCAGCTGAGATGACTTACAAGTCGGCAGCCAATGAACCTGCGTTATTTGCCCGAGTGTACAGGGGTATGTGCAGTCTATCCTGAAGGCCATCGAAACCGCGAAAAATGCATGCTCCGACTAATTGGGGGTACAAAAAATTTATGATCACGTCCCATCGGGTGACCTTGACCATTTTGAATTTCTCTACAAGGGGGGGGGGGGGGGGGGGGGGTGCCAATCAGACTCCCAGGGTCGTCAGCAGCAGTCCTAGCTCGGCCAGTAAACGAACAAGAGTGTTTTTTTTCCCCCTGCAACATAAGACCCGTTATAACGTTTCTCTTCTGCGAGATTACTTGTTCTATGGCCCTGCCCCGTGAATAAGCCAGATGTTTTTCGGGCAGGGGGGGTGGGGGGGGGGGGAGATAAAAGCCCAGCTGTTCCATTTCGACAGTCTGAAAGGGCCTCGGATCTTAAATGCGGACAATGTCCGTCTGTGGGGATGGGGGGTAAAATAAAGTTTTTTTTCTCTCTCTCTCTTCTCGTGCCTCTACTCTCTTTTACTCTCTCTCTCTATCTCTCTCTCTCTCTCTCTCTCTCTCTCTCTCTCTCTCTCGCGGTCTTTCGTTGCCACGGGCACAATGCCTGGACCCGCCGGTAACTCTGCCTCGTTGCAGTTTTGCTTGCAAGGTAGCCTCCAAACACTCGAGACATCAAAGTGGGGGGTCTGTTTACGAAAAGCATTTAAGAGTTCGCTGAGGGCCGAAAAGTACTTTTGATTCCGGATTAAGTTTTAAAACTGTATTTTTAGAAGAGTTAAAAACGCCTAAAACGCATGTTTTCAGAGTAATTTTTAGGCGTAAAAACAACCGGTACAGATTCTTGAAAGCACTTAAGGTCCTTGCATTACACCTTTATCTTCATTTCTCCGCCATGTAATGTTACGTACACCGCTCATGTGCACGACGAGAAGACTGCGCGCCAGTCCAGAGGAGACACCGCGCTAGAAGCACCAGCGAGCGTCGCGCTTATCATCCCGCCTCGCTGACACACATACACCACTGACTAGGCGGGCCCCATAAGGTACGTTACGTCTTATTGGATTCTACATTATGGCGAAATGAAACGGAAAAAAAATTTCAGGTTCCTATTAGTAGGATTTTAATAATCTAACAGTCGTTGCACGCGCGACAATGACCTTTTTTATTATTTAAAGTCGTTCTCCGTACGTTAGGTAAAATTTTTTTATTTTCTCTCGAAAGTGTAGGCCGATGACGTACCCCCCCCCCCCCCCCCCCCCCCCCCCAAAAAAAAAAAGAACGAAGAAAGGTGCAGTTCGGGTACGTGACGTAGATTTTTTTTCTCGTGAAAACGTCGGAATTTAATTTCCTTTTCGACGCTGCCGTAGCACTCGCATTCTCCGTGTACCAGCCTTTTTTTTTTTTTTTTTTTTTTTTTTTAACTTTTTTTTTCATGCATTTTGACGCGAGCTTTCTTCTGACTATGACTCAGAATATATTTACGAGTCATTTGAAAACACATTGAATTATTTTGTAATTTTCAACTTTTGATACCGATTTTCGCTCATATTACGGTGGACATTTTTGTTGTCTCACTTTGGGTCCTGGCGATGGCCTGAGTCAGTGTGTCAGCTAAGCGCGTTTCCACGCTACACCGATTCACGACTTCACGCGAGGCAAATTCGTAAAGACCACGCGGCATGCGTCCACAACTGGTTCTGATGACGTCACAGGCAAATAAGACACTACGCGACAAACGCCCACAGGCATGATCTGTCCTTCGCGGGCTCAGACACGGTTGACGCATTACGAGATATTGCTAGCGATTCAAATCTTGACGGGTATTTTTGTCGCACGAGAAAGTTCTACCGGCTAACACTGTAACGAGAGAGTAGACGTTTCCACGACGAAATAACACACATATCGTTTATGGATAGAGACATGCAAAATTCGCGAATTCATTTCGCGATTGGCTAGCCATCAAAACAACTATACCTTCGTACCGCTTCTGCGATTGGCCTACATTTTATCCGGGGAACTATGAGCCAATGGGAAACACTAAACCAAGAAAGTGCCGAATTACGGACAGCCTAGTTGAGACGTCTCACGCGTCAGTAGCCAATGAACAGGTGTCATTTCCGCGAGTATTTAAAGGACTGTGGAGTCTATCCTAGAGGTCAATGAATCCGCGAATTTTGCAGGTCTCTACGCATTACTAGGTTACTAGCGATTCAAATATTGACGGGTATTTTTGTCGCACAAGAAAGTTCTACCGGCTAACACTGTAACGAGAGAGTAGACGTTTCCACGACGAAATAACACACATGTCCCTTATGGGTAGAGACTGGAAAAATTCACGGATTCAATGACCTCCAGAATAGACTCCACGATCCTGAACATACTCGGGCAAACTTCACCTGTTCATTGGCTACTGACTTGTGAGTCGTCACGACTGGGTGGCCTGTGATCCGACACTTCTACGAGTGAGGGTCTCTAATTGGCCCTCAGTCCTCCAGATTAACAGTGGACCAATGGCAGAAGCAGCACTAAGGTATAATTATTTGAATTTTAGCATAGCACGTAATGAACCCGCGAATTTTTCAGGTCTCTACTTTTGGAGTTGGCAAAGCTGTGTGGGAGGTTAAATAGCAGGTTTTTGCGATATAACTCACTGCGACGATCCTGGGAGAAGAACTACCCTTAACACTTGGTCTCTCTCGCTGCGATGATTGATTCGTTTTCCAGTCATCACAGTTATTTGAAGTCATTTCCAGAAAATTCATCACTTGTAGTTTCGTCTCGAAATTTTCTCAACATATAAGTATCTTCTAATATTAGTTTTTTAAAAAGTCACACAATAGTTCATAATTATGATCACTTACCTCTGGCTCTTTTACAGCTCGAAAATAATAGTTTAGTAAATATCTCGTGCGAAAATGTGCGCGATTTAACCACAAATTCAAGAACGCCATCGGAATAAATTTACATCGATTAATTGCAATTACAAGAAAGTGAAATAACCATACTTGGCATTGAGACTTAGTCTTAAGTGCTTTTTCGAAACCTTTTTAATTTTTATTTTCTTTAGAAAGGCACTTAATACCACTGCTTATGAGCATGCCCTAATACGGGTTTCCAGAGAAAGGCTACTCTATAATTTTGCATATTCGCATGGCCATGAATTGTGGCGTTCTCTAGTCGTTTTAAGCTTGTAAATGAAGTGAATTATTATAAAAATGAATAAATATATGGTTGTTTGGGAAGGGGAGGGGGGTTGTCTTGGCCCCGCCATGCTTCTGCTCGATTACGCCATTGGTGCTGATGTAAGGGTCTGGGGGGGTTGGAAGCGAAGAGGAATGGCCAGGATTATTTTTATAGCGGCCTACCGGCCAGAGAGTGCATTGCCGCCTTCTCCAGGGCTAATTACGCCTGGGGAGAAAACATTTATGCGATTATTCACGGAAGGAATCGTAAATCATGTAAATTTACCTCTTAATAGCCCGGGGCGTTATATGGAGCGGCGCTCCTCTCCTGTTTCCACGCTTTCCTATTTTTTTTTCCTTCTTTATTCATTCCCGCAGTTCTCCGTTCTTCCCTCCCCTTTCTCTCCGTCTCTTTCTTGCTTTATCTCCTTACTCTCTCTCTCTCTCTCTCTCTCTCTCTCTATCTTCCGCGCAACTTCGCAACAGCTGGCGTGCCTCGTTCTGTTTCCCCGACGCCTACCCCCCCCCCCCCCCTAAAACCCGGTCTTATTTTACACGCGATGAGTGTGTTTGAGGGTTTTCTGTGGGAGGGCTCTTATTTGCTGCCGTGAAGATGGCGACCGAAAATAATAGACCGAAACGTCGGCGAACCCCCCCCCCTTTTTTTTGCCTTTGACGGACGCTGCTATAACCCGCAAGCCGTGCGAACTCTTAACAATGTTGCAATTAAAGTTCTTGCGGATGGAAATGGTGTAATTTGATTGCACAATTTACTGTTCACTCTATTTAATTTCACGTATAGGAAGGTCTTTTTTTTTTTTTTTTTACAATCCTTAAACCCCCGCCCCAAATTGTCCTTTAGAATTAGTTATATAGGTATTTATGAAAGTCTCAGCACTGTTCCTATGCTGAGTTTCTTCACCGAGTTTCTCCGCATACATGTAATACACAGCACTCAACTCACCTCACATATCACACACACACACACACACACCCTCATTTCGCGATAGGATAGAGTCCAAATACTTTTGACATTATTTTGCTTCAGTGATTGGGCCACAGTTTATCTGAAGGACTCTGGGCCAATGGAAAATCTTCAACAGAAGAATTAGCTAATCACGATCATTCCAGTCAACAGGTGTTACGACTCGGTAACTAATAAGCAGATGTAATTTGCACGAGTGCGTAGAGGATCATGGAATCTATCCTTTTTAGGGATTTGAAATCGCGAATTTTACAGGTCTCTAGCGTATTGATGTATTATGATGACTTTTTTTTTTAAATTGAACAAGATATAATAATTAATAATGCTAAAGACGCGGGTATGATAAAAAAATAATAAAACAAATATACATGGTAGGGACAATCGTTAACCGTTACGAAAAATGAGGGATTGGAAAACACAAGCACCGTTACGAGAATTCCCTAGCATCACTGCTCATTCCCCGACCGTCTTTCCATCTGGCTGGTTACAACTGGCATGTAGCAAGCTACGATACGTACCTATTTCCTCCCCCTCCCCCTTACTTCCTCTGACGTCATCCCTTACGACCGCTAGCGCATGCGTTGGAGCTTTGAATATATATACTGTATAGAAGTCGCCAGCCCAGGTTAAAATTTCTAATACGGTTTTGAGGTAGTTGGTTAATTCACCGCCGCAATCGCCACCATCTCTAGGGGCATCGACTTGTGGTGGTCCCTAGCGGACAAGTGTCCAACTCTTCAAACACCCCTTCCCCCTCCTGTTGAACGAACTTGAGCTGCAGTGAATGATGGGTGGGGGGGTGCGGGGAATGACAGCGGGCGACAATGCTGCGCTCTAACGTGTAAATAACAACTAAGACGATGCAGGGCGTTACGGCAGCGCACTGCAGCGGTGAAGTTCCCAAGCTGCTCATCATACGCTTCTGAAAAACGTAGAGTAAATCCTATCCACTCGCGACTTCTATACAGTATATATATATTCAAAGGTTGGAATGGCGTCGCCGCTGACGCACTCTCCTCCTCTGCTGTTTCCCCCACCACGTACCTGACTATCCCCCTCATGCGATCGGAATATTTTCGTAACGCTCGAAAATTGTTACCCCCACTCAGTAGAGAAGTTTCACTTTAAAAAAAAAATGGGTGCGTGTACTTAGGTACGCGCGTGAGAAGTTATACTTCTTTGGCATCATTAAAATATAGTTTTTAATTACATGCAAATAATTCTCCATGGTAGCGTTATATTCCATGTTAGCGTTAAACGTTTAACGCAACCTTGTTGGAAGTCGCATTAGAAGTATAACTTTAGCATTACTTGGAAGGATCCTACGTTAAAATTCGTGTCCGAGTTTTTCGTGTTTTCTAAGCGTATTTGCAACGCGAGAGCTGTCGGATCCGAAGAACGGCTCACGTCTTGTCGGACGTGTGTGGTCGGGGGCGGCTCTCCTGAACACGGATGCGGATGCGAGGCCGCAAATCCTCCTTCGCCGTATTTCCCCCGAACACCCTCTCCCCACCCTCTTCTTCACCACAGCACGCACTCGCCGTTGTAACTTGCGGAGGATCCGTGCCCGGACGAGATTGATGTTCGTGTAAAGTTCGTGGAGGAGGGTTTGAAGGAGTGGGAAGATATCCCACAGGGACTTCAACCGCCCCCCTCCCCCCTCCTCTCTTCCCCACTTCGGCCACCTTTCCCCCACCCGCGCCTAGTACCTCCAACTTCAGCCCGAGGTCGGGTAGGCAAACCACACGAGTAACGCAAAAAAAATTGGTTGTCTGTAAAGTCGGTTTACGGACGATAGTTTAACGTGACAACGTCATAACAAAACATCGATGAAATGATTGCATACTTTTATGAATAAAATTGAATCATTTTTATTGAATTATCACTATTTTGTATGGATACAAAGAAGGAGTGAAATGAAATCCACAATTTAATTGATAAATTTACTTTTATTTGCACCCATTAATTCAAATATGTTTATTACTTTAACGAACAGATTATTTTAACTATAACTTTCATACGTGTTTGCTATTTAACTTCTTTCCAATCTGTGTTATTCTGTTAAGGATAGGACGATGATAGGAAAAGTAGGAAACGAATGGGAGTATTTTCAAGTTTAATGTGCCTCGAAAAAGTCAAATCGATGGTTGTTCCAATCGAGTGGAAGAGAGATATATGCGGCGCAATCGTTCAATGAGCGTAACGGGACACCTCGTAACGGGACAATGTGCGTAATGGGACACTTTTTCATGCGTGCAGCCGGCGTTCATCGATTTATTAGACGTTGTCACGTCAAAAAAAAAAGTGTGACTGTGTCATGGACACGGCCGTGTGTTGTACGTGAATACGTGTACGTAACAGGCAATGTTTTCTATACAAAATATAAAATACCTTTTTTTATTTCAACACCATATAATATATTTACTGTAATTATTTTCCACTAATGTTTTATATGTGCAATAGATAGATTTTGACGAGAGCTGACGATTGAAACTCAAACGAACGTCATAGCTTCTCCGAGTCCAAAGTTATACTAAATGGAAATCTCGAAACGCAGAAAAATGATCTCAAAATGGCGGTGCTTCCCCCTCCACCACGCGCGATGCATCACAGTCCCTTACTTAGCGTAACGAATTTGTTTATCCTTTAGCTATCCAGTGGTTTAATTAAATTTTGTATGGAGATGAAAGATATGTAGCTGTAACACCAAACTGTATCCCCCGATTTTGTTTGACCATTCGAATTTTTAATTGCTTCCCACTATTGAAGCAATTTTAAAGACGTATTCACGTCACAAAAAAAAGTGTAACATCTAACTTTGGTAACGAGAAAAATTTGTGTGTTCACGTGTTGCAGATACAATTATAAGTAAATAGCGCACAAAATTTAACGCAGAATTCTTTAAAATAATGCCGAGCTTGATAAATATAAACATACTTCTTTATAGAAGAAACGCAGAAACCAATTATATGTACCTGCTCGTACAAATATTACTTTGGAAAACAGCTTGCCAATAAATAGTTTGTAATACTGCAAGAAAGTAATTTTCTATTCGTACAACACATGGCAACTGTTATTTTCGCAAATGTGAAGTACATTTCCGAGATAGTAAATGTTTGATTCAAGCATAATTCTTTTTAAACCTTGGAAAATATAATCTAATATTCAATAATTTGACTTTTTTTTTGACGCGATAACGTCTTATAAATCGATGAACGCCGGCTGCGCGCACGAAAAAGCATGACTCATTGTCACGTTCCGCCTGAGCCGAGCGTGCAAGAACCAACCAATCACCGTGTGAGAAATTTCTTCTATAATATCAAACAGATTAAGGCGGGCTTTTTAATTAATTGTTCTAGATTATATGAAAATAAATTATTTAAATTAAATTTGCAAAAAATGTAAATAATATTTGAAAATTAAAAAGAATGCAATTTTTCTTCAATGTTTTCTTATGACGTTATCACGTAAAATTATCGCCCGTAAACCGACTTACAGACAAATTTTTTTTTTTTTGCTTAGTAATATGCTCAGGCAATACTGGAAATATATTCAGGGAACGGTTTGCAAATAACTTCAACTATTGGAAGTATTGGGGAAGTGTACACCATAAATGCCTGGGTAAGAATAAGAAACCAGAACATGTATGTTTCTGTTCCATTAACAAAACAAAAAATAATAATTACGGTATGTTAAATTTCAGACAAGTTACGTGGAACAGACTCTAGGTGTGTTACGCCTTATTTTTTTTCCGTCTCTCGAACTTGAACCAACATTAGGTAACCCTTTCAGCTCGAAGCCCACAAAGAGCCATGTCTTAAACCCTTTTCCCCCTGCGACCCCGGTCCCCCCTGCCCTAGGCATCGACACACAGGAGGGATGAACTCGTGACAGCTTGTGCTGAGGCATCAATCCCTTGCCTGGAAGATCACTTCCCAAGATGGCGGACTCGATCTTTTCAACCCGGCGGTCCTGAAATTTAAAAGAGGCGCGGTGGAAGAGTGGGGAAGACTTTTTTTTCGCAAGACAACTCGGAAATCCCGATCCGTGACATTAATGTACAGAAAACATGCTTTCATAGTTTCTCAATTTTTTTCCCCCCGCCATAAAACGGAGAGCTATATAGTCTGTCTCATAATGAACCCTAATTAACTTTACTTTCAAGCACCCAAAAACCCTATTTATTTCGCGAATCTGTAGAATAACATGGTAGTGTCCGATGGACTACAGGCAAAACCAAAAACTGTTCATCCGAAGTTTGACCCTTACCTATTTTTTTTTGTCTGTAAATAAAACCACGTCATGTTAATGCCCTTGTGAATGTTAAATGCGAAGAAGTGAGTTTGAGCATGCGTGCTTTAACCTCTGGCCCATAAATGTTCCTATGTAAAAGTACCATTTGGCAGCTGCCTTAAACTATTTATCAATTAAAACCGAAAACGTCACTAGCGCATACATGTGTGCTCGATAAGTTGGATGACTTGAGTTTTCTTCAAATGTTTCGTACATGACTGGTTCTGAAATATACGTATGTTGGATGAAGTCAGGCAATCAGAATCGTGTCCACCGTTTCTGACAATACGAAACTTTGAAGTTAGGAAAAAATAAAGAGTTTATAACGCTAAAATAACTTAAATAATGTTTTTTATGAATGACATGTAAATTTATTTTATATGAAAAAAGCAAATTTTGTTTTTATAATTTTTTTTATAAATCACAGAAATTTCGTTGTATTATGTAACAAATATTAAGTCCATTTAAATTTACAGATGTTTTAAAAGTTAAACAATGCACAAACATGATAAAAAGTTCAAAATTTACATCCAGCATTGTGTTGCATTAATTTAATACCAAAATGAGATTAAAATTGAAAAAGGTTTAGCTAGCTAAGTCCGATAATTATTGATTTTTTTTTCGTTCGAGTTATTATGATAAAAAAAATTTTAATTGCATAATTTAATCCATATGGCGGCCTATGTTCGGAGGGTTTTGAGGTACTTTTTTTTTTCTTTTTCCTCGCAGAGAAGTTTGAATAGAGTGCGGTAATTTTACGATCCAGGCGTCTGTAATTTCTTGCTACCTGTTGACCTCCGTGGCCCGGTATGGTTGCAGCCTGCTTTTGCTCAAGGGGGCAGGAAAGGAGACAAAGACATCACGTGGTTGTTTTTGGGGGGGAGGGGGTGGGGAAAAAAAAGAAAGATTAATGGCTCGGAAGCGCTTTGCCATGCCTCCGGACAAGAAAACTTCCCCGCTGATGCCTTGCCCACCTGCCCCATTCTACCTTCATTAGTCCTTTCCCTCATTTCCGCCGTGACAAATGACACGCGAGGTAATAATGTGTTCCCCCCCGCGGAGCGATCTCTAGAGAAAAACCAGGAAATTAATAACGTTTTTAGGGTTTAGCAAATGGGGTCGATACAAGGGAGGGAAAAATATTTTTTTGAAAAATCCTTAGCAGAAATTAAAAATTTACAAAAAAAAGTTGTTTCTTAAGCGAAACTGTAAAGAGGATGAACCATCTATCGTAAATGAATAGTTTATTGTTCGGGTTGAAAATTGTTCTTTTATATACGCCTTCCGCTTTGCACACGGCGTAAAGGCTAAAATTAACAAATGCTTTCAAAACCGCTGGATATTTTTTAAAGAAGTGCCCTTTTCTAAAGGATGGGTTTTTATTTACTTGGCATAAAGAGCTGCTGTATACCTAGGGCAGACTGGAAATATTTGCGATTCACAGAACAGCTTCCACTAACCTATGCTTACTCGAAAAAAATTCCCACCTGTTCATTGGCTGCTGATTCGTGAGGCGTCTCGACCGGGTAAGCCTTGTGGTTGGATGCTTCTTTGAGTGATGGTCTCTAAAATGGCGCCAAAAAAACTCATCCAGATAAACAGTAAACCAATAGCTAGGGACCGGAAATATTCGCGAGTTGAATGACTTCCAGAATGGACTCCACAGTTCTATGCAGGTTTTACCTGGGCCTAACTTAACTAGTCGATAGTCTAGACCAGTGGTTTCCTTATAAGAATACCTCCACGGTCTATCGGTCCATGGTGGAGTAAAAAACCGTATTTGTATCGTATCGCTTCAAGTATTATATATATGTATATATGTATATATGTATATATGTGTGTGTGTGTGTGTGTGTGTGTGATTTTTTTAAGATACCGATTGATTATTCATAAACAATTTGTGTCCTGATTTGAAAATGGTTGACAAAATATAAGCACTGTGTAGCAAAATATTTATTTAACAATATATGTGTTTGCACACAGTTCGATTTGTTTCGATTTTTTTTAATCTTTTCTGGCGGTTCATTCGATGGTTTCTGATAGTTTTAGGATCGAGTCGCGACCCACATGTAACCCTTCCACGACCCACTAGTGGGTTGTGACCCACCGTTTGGGAACCGCTGGTCTAGACTTTAGAGTTAAGATAGGGGAATTAGTAGGGTCATGTAATTTTCGCGAAAAGATTCTCCGACCAGCTGTGTGTTAAACGCATTTTCTGTGTTTCGTGGTTGGCTGGGTTTATTTCAGGCGCATGGTCTACTGTCGGTGCACCAATCACAGCCATACAAGTACAGGAAGCAAACTCGCCCAGAATGGTCCGGCCAGACAGGACAATGTATTTTCTAGCAGACGGCCGCCAATCACAAGGGAGCAATCGCTAGAGAGGACATACCTTGTTGCAGTCTAATGAGCGATCAGATTATTTCGCGAAAAATGCATGCCCCTAGTAATTAGACATGGCATCAATCGCTGCCATGGCTGGCATCCCCCCCCCCTTCCCCCCGCCCAAAAAAAAATGTTGCTACTGTTTCTGCATGGCTGAAACCCAGCATGATCAGGCGTATAGGCTTCGGCCTGAGACGCACTTGTAGTCTCTTCCCTATCCCTAGGGACCGGAAAAATTTGCTGGATGAACTCCATAGTTCTAGTACACTTGGTCAAATTTCAACCACTCATTGGCTGCTGTCTTGTGAGAAGTCCCGTCGTAGCAGCCTGTGATTCGATAAAGCTTTGGTCAGGTGTTTCTCACTGGCCCAGAGTCATCCAGGTGAGTTGTGAGCCAATAGCAGAGGCGTCACTGAGGTATAACTATTTGTATTTTAGCCTATCGCGGAGTGAATTCGCGAATTTTTCCGCTCTCTACCTATCCCAGACCCTTACCAAACAAACAACACTTAGTGGTTTTTTTTTAGGTTAGGTTGGGATTTAAAACAAAACAAAAAAAATCAAAGAAAATCACTCGGGCAAACGTCACCCTTTCATGGGGCCCGCTGTCTTGCGAGACGTCCCGAAGTAGTGGCCTGCGAATTCGATGCAGCATTGTTTATGAGTGTTTTCTCATTGGCCCAGCAGTCCACAGGATGGGCTGTGGAACCAATAGCAGAGGTAAAACCATTTTTTTTTTTTAACTTCAGCCCGCATGGCGAAATTAATTCCGCGAATTATTTTTTTCCGGGCACTACTTTTGGTGGGTCACTGACGGACCTGATGGGATAACCTTCCCCCCCCCCCCCTTGCCCCGCATTGGCTCAATGCACGAAGCTCAGGAGGCGACTGATTGGACCACCACTGGGACCGACTCGTTTTGACGAAGCGGTCACCGGGGAAATTAAGTCGGTTTTTAAATATTTTTGTTCTGGAGATTACGTTGAAGACACTTTTTGTTTAGCAAACCCTTGTGGAGGTGCTGGCCTCGTTTGGTGGTGGGGGAGGGGGGTTATTTCGGTATAGCTTTAATTATCCGAACAGTAAAAAAAAAATATCATCCACAATTGTTTTTTTTTTAATTTTTATTTTATTATTATTTACCCTGTAAGAACTCACGGCGTTTCCCCACTTCCACCCCCCCCCCCCCCCCCCACACCCAAATAAAATTACCTCGCCGCGTTAGGAGCAAAACAAGTTTTCATTCTTTTCAAACCGCGGCGGGACAGTTTTTTTTTTGCGAGGTGGGCGTGGCCTTTTTTCGCGCGGGGTGTGGCGACCAATAAATAAAACCAGAGGGTTTGCCGCGCGTTTTTAGGTTTTTTAAACTCCCCCTTCTCTCCCCCCCCCACATCCCCTACATCTATCCCCATGTTGACCCGCGGGACCAAACGAGGCCTACTTCCTCTTCCTCCCACTCACTCTCTGCACGGGCTGTTGGACATTGCCCGGGGGGGGGAGGGGGGGTAGGAGGACCTGTATTACAATTTACAATCCGGGCGTTTCAATTACGACCGCTGTTAGTTTGTGGGGGCCTTTCCACCCCCATTCCCTTACTTTCCGCCACGGTTGGCGGGGGGGGGGGGAGTGAAGGGTTAAGAGGGGGGGTGTAGGAGGGGGTGGCAAACGTGACGTCACGAGAGGGACGGGGTGGAAGACCCAGCCAGTCCGACCGGGGCCTGCAGAATTGATGCCATTTGACTCGCAAATGCCCCCAGCACGGGCACCCCACGGCGAATTCTAGGGGTTGGCCCGGGATGGGAGGTTGGGGTGTGGGGGTTGTCGGAGTAAATCACAATTTGAAGGTGGATAAAAGAGGGGTGGAGGGGGGTCGCCGGCCTCCGACACGGCTGGACGGAGGAAGTTATCAACCGGACCGAGAGGAATCTATCGACCCCAGGCCGAAGCTAGGAAAGGGGTGGTTCGGGGGCTATCGCTCATGCGATGCCTTTTGCCCGGAAGGGTAGGTGTTGGAGGGGGTAGGTGGGGGTTGGAAGTAGGGCTAGGCGGGGTCTGGTCTGATCGTCGTCCTGATTTCGGGGGCAAGTTTCGAGGGAAATCGAGAGAGTATCGGCCCCGGAGATCCTGAGAGGCAGGGTGGAGGGGTAGAAAGGGATGGTAGAAGGGATGGTAGTTTCTACATATATCAACCCCTGACGCGTCCGTGAGCTACCCACGTGCGGCAGCTATAAACTTGTTGGATCTGTAAAAAAGGTTTACTGGAAATTTTTTTTTTTTTTTGGAGGATTCAATTGGTCCCAAAGCGAATCACACAGAAATTTTTTTTTTTTTCTGTACATTTACAAAAGATACCTTTTAAAAACCTTGCTGCCAAGAAATAAGTTTGTGATACCACGAGAAATATATTGTAACTTTTATACGACACATGGCATTATTTATGAAATACGTTTTTTCTAGATAAACTTGATCATATTTCTCTCAAACAATTTTGTGCATAATTTTATTTTTAAATTTATTTTATTCAAACATAATTTTTTTTTACCACGAGAAATATTCTCAAATGCTCAAGAATTTGACTTTATTTTGTTGCATCGTGCTTGTTATGTTTGCAGTTAATACTGGAAAGCTATTCGGGAAACAGTTTACAAATAACTTTAAGTATTGTAAGTTGTTTTCTTGTATGTATATATTTACAAATATCTTTTATTTACATGAGTATTTCTGTTCCGATATGACAAAAAAATAAATTACACGTAGTGCCGATTAACAAGAAAAAAAATTTGTCTCGCTGGTAACTCAGCCAATGGAAAAGCAAACGTTGGAAGAATAACCATGAGGCTTTGAGTTCAAGAACGGCCTCAAACGAATTCTCTTAATTTACCGGTCTCTAATGATTTTTAGCGGTGAAATTCTACTGTTGAACAGGCTTCAGTACACTTTGTCCGCATTGAACGTGCTTGTTTGTTATTGGTAATTATCGGTGAAAGCCAGCTCGTTGAATATTTGAATAGGAAAATGCAATGGAATGCTTGAAATGCGCGTGACAAGCTGCTAGAAATGTATTTATCCGGTGACGCCGTTGGCATTTTATTATTTAATTAATTTTCAGAAATGACTGCAACTGTGCAATAATTATTAGTCCCGGAAATTTAACGAATTTTTTTTTTAGTTTCGGGCAGAAATTCCAAGCCTTATATTTTTTTCCAACGCTGGCTTTTGACCTTTCAGTAAACTAAACCATCAGCAAATACGCTTTTCAATGCACAGACTGGTATTTATAGATGGTGCCCAGTGAGATTTAATTAGTGCAAACAAGGCAAATGACTCTATTTCAATTATTCCCAACACCGATTACACAACGAGGCAGCCCACTTTTTATTTGCGCTTGATATATTTCCGTCTTCTTCCTTTCACTGAACTCTCTCTCTGTGTTGTCTGTGTGATTGTGTATCCATATTTCTTGTCCATTCTTTCTTCGTGTTTCTCTATTAAAAAGTAAAGCCAGCAATTGCGTATGTCCAAGCAGATTTTTTTTTTTCAAACAAACCTCTCATTTTCAAATGAGACTAAACTACGTATATGATTTTGAAATGAATAATTTTTATCGTCGTCCATTAAAAGAGTCAATTCACATCTGTCGTTTCTCTTAATTTGCTTTGCACACTGTGTGTGTGTTTTTCATTCATTCTTCAATCTGTCTTAATTTAAGTCTTAATTCCGTATTCGTCACTTCACTCTTTCATTCATTATTCATATTCATTCATTATTTATTAATTCTTCATTCTGTCTTCATTCCTCCTTTTATTTATTAATTCATTCTTCATTTATTTATTCATCTAACAGTCACCCCAAACCTAGCCTTCCCATAACGGTGTGTACACATTCTGGTGAGTCAGGACAGGGAAAAGTCAGGGAAATTGGAACTGTTCAGGAAAAATCACTGAATTTAATTTAAAACCTGGGAAAGTTATGGTATCTCCAGTGTTTTTTTTTCCACGTGGTATTTTAGTTCATTGTCATGCCCACTATAAAATTGCGTTTGCAAGGTTATTTCTTATTAAAGAAAGTGGAGAGTAAACCAGGCCAGATATGGGGTTGGGAGTTAGTGTTTTTTTTTTATAATTTCTGTCAGAAAAATTGCAGATCAAGTAAAATATTTCTAAAAAAATAAGTGTCGGGAGAAACTGAAAATTTTGGTCAGAGAAGGCGTGTGTGAACATCCTTGTACAATAAGCTGCCGACGCGGTAGATGTTCTGAAATCTTCTATTCCAGACAACCGCAACTCTCAACGTAAAAGTCGCCACAGGAATGTACCTAATACATATTCACGGTAGAACAGCAAGACAACGATGTTCGTAAGTTTTCCTCGTCTTTTTTTTTCTCCCATCCCTTCACACATATCAAACCCATGGAGAGAAAAAAAATTTGCAGGTATTCGGCTGGGTATTTTTTTTTATCTCTCGTATTTCTCGCTTTTTTTTTTTTAATGGAGCACACCCTATTGTCTCATCTTCCCCGAAAAGTCATGTTACGTAAGCCCTCCTTGCGAAGTCGTCAATTCCCGCCGTTCTTTTGTTATTACTGCGGATTTATTTTACCTTCTGTTCCTTTCACGTTTCGTAACGTTACTCAATGGCAAGGCCCCCCGTCGTATATCTCCCTGCTAGCGAACATCGGGTCTCTGCCGCCATTTTGGAAAGCCCTCATTTTCCTGGACACCCCCCCCCCCCCCCAAATCACGAAACCCCCACCCTCAACCCCAACCGAACCAACCTTGTGTCATTGTTGGTATGTCGGGAGGGGGGTGGGGGGTGGGCTGGTGTCGAGTTTCGTGAGAAGGACTCGCTGTCGAGGTATCGAATATCCCGAGGGGGTTTCGACCGCCGGCATGTCGATATCAAGTATCGACCGGTTCTCGCGCGGAGGGATTGCAGGTCGAGATTGTAGCTAGGGCCAGGGGCGCTTCAAGTTCTTGCGGCGGGCCTTTTGGTTCAGGAATGGCCCAAAACAACCTTGGAATGTCCCTCTTGAGGTGTGTGCGGAGCTTCGGAAGAAACCCGCGTGATTTAAAAAAAAAAATGGTTGTCTGTAAAGTCGGTTTACGGACGATAGTTTAACGTGACAACGTCATAACAAAACATTGATGAAATGATTGCATACTTTTATGAATAAAAATGAATCATTTTTATTGAATTATCACTATTTTGTATGGATACAAAGAAGGAGTGAAATGAAATCTACAATTTAATTGAATAATTTACTTTTATTTGCACTCATTAATACAAATATGTTTATTACTTTAACGAAGAGATTATTTTAACTATAAATTTTATACATGTTTGCTATTTAACTTCTTCCAATCTGTGTAATTCTGTTAAGGATAGGACGATGATAGGAAAAGTAGGAAACGAATGGGAGTGTTTCAAGTTTAATGTGCCTCGAAAAAGTCAAATCGATGGTTGTTCCAATCGAGTGGAAGAGAGATAGATGCGGCGCAAGCGTACAATGAGCGTAACGGGACAATGAGTCATCCTTTTTCGTGCGTGCAGCCGGCGTTCATCGATTTATTAGACATTGTCACGTCAAAAACTGCTCAGGATATCAAAACTGTTTCTTCGCAAATGGTTTCCAAAGTAAGCTTTAGTAAAAGTACAGGTTTTTTTTTTTTCCTGTGTGGGTTTCACCTGTTTGGGGACAAACACTTCTTGTACTTGTTTATTACTGGCTCAGCTTCTAGCATGGTTCGTCAAACGAACTGATGTCCAATTGACAATTGTTAGAGGCAGGCATTTTTCGCGAATAGATCTGAACACTTATTAGTAGGGGCATGCAGATTTCGCGAAAAGATTTCGAGACTAGCTGAAAGTTAAAACACTGTAGCATCGTCTGTGTTTCGTGATTGGGTGAGTTTCTCCCAGATACATATTGATTGTAACAACACCAATCACAGTGATTCAGTGCGAAAGTAAACGCGTCCTGAGTGGCCCGGTCAAATTAGGCAACGACTTCTCTCGCATACGGACGCCAATCACAAGGAAGAAACCACAGGTTAAGATCTTTTCGCGAAAAACGCCTGCCCTACTTATTAGACTGCAACAAGGTATACCCACACCAGCGGTTTCTTCCTTGTGATTGGCAACCGTCTGCGAGGAGTAGTCATTGCCTTGTTTGACCGAGCCATTCAGGACGCGTTAATTCCACACTGAATCACTGTGATTGGTGTTGTTGCAATCGATATGTACCTGGGAGAAACTCACCCAATCACGAAACACAGACGATGCTACAGTGTTTTAACTTTCAGCTAGTCTCGAAATCTTTTCGCGAAATTTGCATGCCCCTACCAATTGTATTAATAGAGGTAAATCAATTTTGCGAATTCATGTGGCTACAAGCTAGAATGCAAACATTCACACTCTCGAACTGTGTTCATGATTGGACCGCAGTTATTTTGTACACGCCCATCTAATATCGCGAACCAATGACGCCCAGCCAGAAGTGCTGACTAGCAAAAAAAAAAAAATCGCTAATAGATCAGCCAATGAAAAAAAAAACGTTGGCAGAGCAAACATAAGGCTTTGAATGTCAGCCTGCTGACGCCAAACGAATTTGCAAAGTTTTTGGGGTTATCAATTATTTAAGTAATTTAAGTATTTATGTATGTGTTTGAAGTCTATTTTGCTACCTTGTGCATCGGCGCAATCCTCATGTGTCTCTCGCAATAGCTAGAGACCCCGTAACTTTCGCGGATTCGTCTGGCCTCAGGGTAGAATTTAAAATACCTAGGTGTGCTCCACCCATTTTTGTTTTCCATTGGTTGATTACTTTGGCAGCTTAATTATGCAAAATGTATGATATATATATATATATATAAAATTTCATTTCGCGAAGGGTTGAACAATTGTTAAAAGTCTACAAGTTGAATTATGATTACTAGAGACCGGAAAAAACCGCGGGTTCAATGACCTCCAGGACAGACTCCAATAATATCCTCTACACACTCTGGCGAATGCCGACTGTTCATTGGCTGCTGACTTGTGAGTCGTCTCGACTGGGTGGCCTGTGATTCGACACTTCTCTAAATGGCCCTCAGTCCTCCAGATTAACAGTGGACCAATGACAGACGCAGCACTAAGGTATAATTATTTGAAATTTCAGCATAACACCAGATGAACCCGCGAATTTTTCCAGGTCTCTAGCTGATTGCTGCAAGTATAAAAATCGTGGCCTGTGACGCGAGGCACCTCCTTCAACGGAGACCATGCTCGGTACCCCAGCGAGAAGCGCAACAGACTTCTTGGGGCGTGATCGCCCAAGGTAAACAATAGACGATAGTCTTGAGCGGAGGACAGAGCTTACCAGGATGGCGTCGTCTGTTCACCAGAGCTTACTTTTTTTTATTTTTCGACGCCGGTGCGACCTGCTTCACAATGGACCCGCATGGCCGTCGAAGGGGGGTGTCGTTGATGGAAAAAGGGTGTGGGAAGGGGGGAGAAGGAGGAAGACGGCGGGACAACAGCAGAAGGAGAAGAAACTTGCGACAAAAGAAAGGCGGGGTTGTGATGAATTAAAAATCAGCTCCGGGCTGGAAGGGGGGGTAAGGTAAGAAAGAAAGCCAGTGTTGTTGGGCGAAGGAGTGCCCCACACGGAAAAGGATAGATAAGGGGGGGGGGGGGGTGTGTTCTAGAGGATGATTGTGTTTTTGTTTAACGTGGCGTTGATTGCAGGTTTCTGATGCGCCGACGAAGGCCTTTTCGTCGCCTCTGGCGCAGCAAACACGATATCCGACCGCTTGCACGTTGTTAGATTCCGTCTGCGTCTCCGACAGCGTTGCCAGACGTCGCGGCTTTCGGCCTTGAACCCGAAAGAACGCCTTATTCGTAGGGGCATGCAGATTTCGCGAAACGATTTCGAGACTAGATGAACGTTAAAACACCAGAGCATCGTCTGTGTTTCGTGATTGGGCGAGTTTCTCCCAGGTACATATATATTGATTGTAACAACACCAATCACAGTGATTCAGCGCGGAAGTAAACGCGTTCTGAGTGGCTCGGTCAAATAACGCAACGACTTCTCTTGCAGACGGCAGCCAATCACAATGAAGACACCGCTGGTGCGGTTACAGTTTACGTTCAGATTTATTCGTGAAAAAAATGCCTGCCCCTTGTAAATTACTAAATAGTTAGAGACCGGAAAAATTCGCGATTTCAAATCCCTAAAGGATAGAGACTCCATGATCCTCTACGCACTCGTGCAAATTACATCTCATGATTGGTTACCGACTCGTAACACCTGTTGACTGGAATGATCTTGATTCGCTAATTTTTCTGTTAAAGAGTTTTCATTGGCCCAGAGTCCTTCAGTTAAAATGTGGCCCCAATCACTGAAGCATAATAATGTCAAAAGTATTTGGACTCTATCCTGAATCCGCGAATTTTACAGGTCTCTAGTGATATGTTAAATTTCAAATAATCATACCGTTGTGCTGCTTCTGCCATTGGTTCACTGTTCATATGTAGAACTCTCTGTCAATTACAGACCGTCAGTCAAAGAAGTATCCAATCACAAGTTACCCATTTGAGACACCTCGAAATTCAGCACCCAGTGAACAAGCGCCGTTTGCCCAAGTAGGCAGAGGATCGTGGAGTCTATCCTGAAGGTATTTAACTCGCGAATTTTTCCAGTCTCTAACCATTGGTACTACTTCTGAGATGAACTTTCAAATTTGAGACAAGTTGCGTGGCACAGGCTGTATCCAGTTGACGGATATAGCCGTTATGAGATTTAGCGTAGCGTGTTGTGTGGCCAATCAGACGTCGCGCCGGTTTTGAAAGTCACGCCCAGCCAATAAATGACAAAAGAACGCCACGATATTTCGTTTCCAGCTAGGCCTTTTTTTTTTGTCTTCTCTCTGTAGGCTCACCCAAAAGATGTAGGAAACTAGCTTACCGCTCTCTCCTCGCTCCGAGAAGCAAATGAAATAAAATAAAAAAAAGTCCCGCACGTTTACCACACGGGCCGCGCGGAAAGAAAATCCTGCAAGTGCCTCTCGAAGTTTGCAGTCGTGAGGTTGGCAATGCTGATGTTAGCTGACGCGGTGAGCCAGCGCGCGCGTGCGTGTGTGTGTTTGTGTGTGTGCGCGCGCGCGCAACGCAAGCTCCCTGCAAGAGGTGCCACACCTAGCTTTTGTCTCTCTCTCTCTCTCTCTCTCTCTCTCTCTCTCTCTCTCTCTCTCTCTCTCTCTCTCTCTCTCTCTCTCTCTCTCTCTGTGTCTCTTCTCTCGTTGCAAAGAAGTACAGTCACCTCCCGCAGCGCGTGGACCTCGTGACGTCACTGTCTGGCGAGGTGGCTTCCGCCAAAGTTTCGTCGGTAGCCAAAAAAAAAAAACGCGAATTTAAAACTATTATTCTAAAGGGCTTTTCACTCCTTGAAAAAAAAAATTGTTTGTCTGTAAAGTCGGTTTACGGACGATAGTTTAACGTGACAACGTCATAACAAAACATTGATGAAATGATTGCATAGTTTTATGAATAAAATTGAATCTTTTTTTTATTGAATTATCACTGTTTTGTATGGATATAAACAAGGAGTAAAATGAAATCTACAATTTAATTGATAAATTTACTTTTATTTGCACTCATTAATTCAAATATGTTTATTGCTTCAACGAAGAGATTATTTTAACTATAACTTTTATACATGTTTGCTATTTAACTTCTTCCAATCTGTGCTATATTCTGTTAAGGATAGGACGATGATAGGAAAAGTAGGAAACGAATGGGAGTGTTTCAAGTTTAATGTGCCTCGAAAAAGTCAAATCGATGGTTGTTCTAATCTAGTGGAAGAGAGATAGATGCGGCGCAAGCGTACAATGAGCGTAACGGGACAATGTGCGCAACGGGACGCTTTTTCGTGGGTGTAGCCGGCGTTCATCGATTTATTAGACGTTGTTACGGCAATATATTTTTTCCTATTAAATTCGATCTTTAAAATATTTACCAGAAATTAAAACAACAATTAATACGACGTTTCAAAAGGATCGAAGAATTATAAACTTCTGCTCATTTTTTTTTAAATGACAGTACATTTAGATTTGTTAAGTTGTTAGATCGACTTTCTTTGTCTACTCAAGCTTCGATACTAATTTGATGTGCACGAATATTGGCACTTCAACTTTTTTTTTTGTTGCGGAGCGAACTACCGAAGTATGTCAGAATACTAAGTAATTCAGTTACAAACTCATCAGTCAGTTGTTTTAACTCGCGTGAAAAGAAACTCAAGAAAACGTTCGTGTCGGGAAACTAGTAAATAACAATAATTTTAACACCATCCTTTATGCCGTGTTTATAAACTACGTAAGAACGCAAGCTGCAAAATGTTCAGAAACCACCATTTAGAGTATTTGTTTATAAACTACGCAAGGTACGATATCGTGACGATAAGTATAGTTCAACTTCCAACTTTTTTTTTTTTTTTTTCGTTTCCGCCTGCGTTTTCGACGACGATATTTTGAGAGAAGTGTTACGAAAACCTTTTTAGAGACGCAGTTGTTATGTGCACAGAATAGGACGATGCTCTTTTTTTTACTATACCCCACTAATATTATAAATGTGAAAGTTTGGATGGATGGATGGATGGATGGAAGGATGTTTGTTACTCAATCACGCCAGAACGGCTGAACGGATCTGAATGAAATTTGGCCTACAGCGAGCTCATAACCTGGATTAACACATAGTTCACATATTAATATGAAATTCCATCCCTAAGGGAGTGTAAAAGTGATAATTTCATTTTATAACAGAAAAAATCGTAGGTCATAGACATACAAATAGTGAGCGAGTGTCATGTATCTATGTCTGACACACGATCATACACATGGTAAGGTCTGGCAAATTCATATTTTTCTCCTTGGTGAGACCAGTCCGCTTAGTGGAGCTCGCAGCGGCTATCAAAATAAAGGCGCTAATAACAGTTAGGTTCTTAACTTCGTCAATACATAGAGTTGCCTTGAATTTTAAACGCACCATCGTTTGATGCGTTTGTCATGTCTTTAATTTTCGGTTGTTTGTGCCGTATGCGTTCCTATACCATTCATGTTATGCGCATGCCCGTGAAGGTTTCTGAGACGGTATAACTATTTTGCAATAGTTGGAGCACGAATAGTTTTAAAAAATGTGTTTATTTCATATTATATAGCGGCACTTCGTCTGTTTTTGTTGTATAAGTGCGCACGCATGACACAATTTATTTAAATATAAAAGAGAGAGAGAGAGAGTGATATATATACAGAGTGAGATAGAGAGAGACAGAGAGATAAGTTAAGATAGAGCGAGGTATAGAGAATGAAATGGATTAGATAAAGAGATATATAGATCTATAGAGCTATATAGAGATTTATATATAGAAGAGATAGAGATAGTGGGAGGTATATATGTAGATATAAAGAGATAAATAGAGATAGAGATATACATTGATACATATATATGTAGATAGAGATAAATATGTATTCAGAGAGATGGATAGATGATTTGTATATGTGTAACTACTTCAAACATACGACAAAACAAAACTGAATGAGGCATTGCAATGCATGCCGAGCATTAGCTAGATAATGGAATCTTTTCAATATTAGTAATCTCGTATTTTTCAGTTTTTTCTATAGTGCTTTATAGAGTCTAGATTGCATACAGACCAGGTAAATAACTATACACGGGCAGAACAACGTCTGTCGGGATCTGAAAGTGGTATAAATTATTTTGCACACTTGACATTCAAATTAAGAAGACAATTACTAACTTCATCTGATTTTGAAAAAGGTCCCCTTCACCCTGTGTTCAGCCCGTGCAACGCCGGGTACTGCAGCTAGTATGTAATATATATATATATATATATATATATATATATGTATATATATATAATGTTCACACTTGTTGAACCTACACACAGTGAACGAAACTACCTAAAACTTTAAGATAAAATTTTCATCAATATCATTTCTTTTCATGGCAAATATAAATCATTAAAAATAAAGCCTGGGGTAGAAATTAGTTTTCTTCTTTTTTACAGTCTAAAGTTCTGAGGGGGGTGGGGGGGTTACGTCTTGAGACTGGGTGACGTCTTGAGACTTACACAGGGATGCCAACTTGGGAGTTTTCCCCCCTAATTAAGGGGGAACCGAAATTTAATTTTTTTTAGGGGGTACATTTATTTAGGGGGATTTTTTTTAGTGGGTACATTATTTAAGATTTTTTTTGATGGCGTAAAATTATATTCTATATCTGTTTGGGAAGAAAAAATAAGGAAGTGTAAACACACATAATCTATATTGAAAGTTAAAAACGAGGTTCAAGAGAAAATAATTTTAGCTCTCAAACAGGGTGTACATGAAAACTTTAGGGGTTTTTAATCGACATCAAGGGGAGATTTGAAGTTGGCCCTAGGAGGAACACTCTGTTAGAGTTGGCATCACTGAACTTGCGTGCTTTATAAACGACTGTGGTTTTCTTGCGTTGGTAGCGTGTTGCGCTGCTGCGTCGTTGCGTTGTAAACCCGAACTTATTCCGTTGACGAGTTCTTGTCTTCGCAGTGTGTGACTTCCTCAAGTCGATTTAATCCAACGTTTTGGTAACTGCAACAAGTTAAAGATAATCTCTTGACTTCCGAGGTCGTTGCCATGGTTTACTAGAGTTAAAAAAAAATCACGACATAAATGCTGATTGAGCTTATATCTGCAGCGTGTACTAAATAGTAAATAAACAGAGATAATGATGTATCGCTGAAATGGTTTGAGCCAAGACAGTATTTGATTCACTGTTAATTTTTTTTTTTTACTCTTATGATTGGAAGACTTTTTTTTTATACAATGGGTACTTATTTTTCTGGGAGCCGCGGATTTTTTTCTTATTGGCTGAGATGGGTGCGGAATTAACTTCTTGAGTCGATGAGAGCCAATATGAAATTACTTTTGTCAAATATGAATAAAATGGTTTGAAACGTATCAAACATGAAAAAAAAATTTCTCTCCACAACCCATCTTTAGGGAGCGGAAAATTTTCGCGGGATCATTTTGCGATATGATAAAATGCAAATGTGTATACTATGTAAGCTGCTTTTGCTAATGGAAGACAGCTTGCAGAGAATACACTATTGGCCAATGAGAAACCATCAACTAAAGATTTACGGAAGCGAAGGCTACCAAATTGAGAAGTCTTAATAGTCGGCAGCCAACTAAGAGGTCACATTTGGAGTCTTGTCACGGAGGTCATTGAAAACCCAAATTTTTTTCTTTTCAAACCCTTCCAATCTCTAATAATATGTTCTAGGAAGAAAATATATTTCTGGTTGTTTTATAAACATACAATATCTAGAAACAGGAAAAATTCGCGGATTCATAGTAGTTGGAAAAGGGGGGTTCAAGCACAGGCGCAGGAGCCAGGAGCCGGCCGCCATCTTGGATGACGTCATTTTTGACCCAAAATTCCTCAAAATTCCTCAAAAATGACTCAAAATGACTCAAAATTTCCCGTTTTCGAGGGAAAAATTCCCGTTTCGAGGGAAAAAATTCCCGTTTCGAGGGAAAATTTCCCGTTTTATTCCGTAAAAATCCCAGTGGATAGAAAAGTCCTAAAAGTGGCTGAATCATCCCTAACGCAAGCCACTGTTAAGCCGCTATCAGGACTTGACCTTTGACCTTGCTAATCTATGCTAATCTATGCTAATCTATGCCAATCTATGCCAATCTACGCTAATCTATGCCAATCTATGCTAATCTATGCCAATCTATGCTAATCCATATGCTAATCTATGCTAATCTGTATGCTAATCCATACTAATCTGTATGCCAATCCATGCTAATCCATCCACCATTTTTTGTATTTCTAGAAATTTCCACCAACTTTGAATCGTGACGTCACCGTTGCACTTTGTGTCACGGACGCCATCTTGGATTTGAATTTTTTTTTTTCGAACTTTGAAATTCGATGTAAACATCAACCACCATCTTGTTTTCGTTTGCTGGTGGCCGCCATATTGTTTTCGTCTGCTGGTGGCCGCCATCTTGTTTTCGTCTGCTGGAGGCAGCCATCTTGTGAGAGTGCGCTCACGCCATGTTAGTTTAATTCTTACCCGCTAGAGTGCAGTAATCATTTATTATTACTGTGACACCCACCATCTTGTCATTTGGCCACCATCCTGAAAATCCATAATTATTTAGCTAGGAATTCGGGAAAGATTCCAAAATTTATTAAATAAATCACCCATTAATTTATTTATTGAATCGCTGGATTCCCGTCCTTTGTTCGATACCTGATCGATGCAATAATGTCTAATTTTATGTAAAATAATAATAATTTCAATAAACCATCTTCAACATTCTTAAAGAGACTTTAAAACCTCTACTACCATCATCCTATAAGCCATCAACACCAACATCTTGGAAAATTCGTAATTATATTGCTAGAGATTCGGGAAAAAGTTACAAATTCATTAAATAAATTTGCAAACAATAAAATGATTAATTAGGTCGACTCAGGCCCTTGACACGATTCGGAATGAAGATGGAAAAAAATAAACATAATATAATAGTGGCAGGTTCGAGAAAGAAAACAACACAAGTTCTTTCACAAAATAAACTTTATTACATAATTTCTACTTTACTACACGAACACTTGCGAAAGCCAGCAATCTTATAATCATTTAGGTCCGCAGCGGCGTGAAATGACTAATTCTTAGCTCCAATCGGCTTATACTAGAAAGAGTCCAGCCAGAACCTTTACAGACATAGTCCTCCTCTTCTTGACAGAGTTTCTGGATACCGTTTTTAACAGTATGCTTCACATCGTTAGAACTGTAAATTACTGCAGCCGATGTCTTGAATGCACACTTCTTCACTTCGTCTTCGAATGGATACGGCTTTCCATATATACAGTCCAACCACAAGTTGTATTTTAATGAACCGTTTGTTGCTACATCATCAGTAAGCTGATTGATTATGTTCTCTTTGATATCATCAAGAAAATTACAAATGTCTTTCGACTCACCTAACGTATTTGGATAATAGTAGTCTTTCAATGTCCCACGAAATGCAGACTACGCCAAGTAGAACCCATTATCATTCACTTGTAATGCGCCGAACACAGTCTTAGGTTTATTTTCATGTTCAGACGTCATACCAATCGGTTGCTACACATCGGTTTTCTTGCTTGTTCTCTTACGAGTCTCCAATCTAAAGCGAGGAGTCGAAGTTTCTACAGGTAGTTCTTCAGTAGACACACGGACTTTACCGTTGCATTTTTTCACATGTCGTCGCAAACTGTCAATACGTGTAAACCATTCATGACACCCATCACAGCGAAACTTTATACGAGATGGATTCTTCTTGCATTTACTCCGCTCATGTCTTCGTGCATCATGAGAAAATGCGAACGACATATCACAGTAGCTGCAAGGATACCGTGGTGATGAAGACGATCCTTTCAGACCCGAACCAGATGATGTTGTTGCAGCAGTTACACCATCTCCAGGCATACTCTTATGAACATCAATACATCGTTGCTGCACCGAAACCTTTACTTTCTGCCGCACAGCAGGTCCTTTGCATGTCTTCATGTGCGTTTTCATATTATCTTGTCTTGCAAATTGCTTGTGACATTTCTCACAAACAAACATTTTACGATAAGGGTTCTTAGCGCATTCTCTCCTCTCATGTCGTCGAGTATTGCTGCTGTTTGTGAAAATCTTGTCACAGTAACAGCACCGATGTTCGTTAGTCGGTGTTGAATCACCAGTCATTGAAGTTTCCATCGAGGGCGAAACGAAGTTCGACGAGTTTTCCTGCGTAGTCAGCACCACCGACATTAAAGTCTCTCCTGCTGACGGTATCGCGACTGTTGAAATCTCCTCTTTTGATGACGTCGTCTTTGCCGACGGGATCTGCACCTTCTCCACCGTAGCTGACGTCAGGGTTCCCGTAGACGATGGTGCGTCGTCCATCAAGTTCGGCGTTTTAGATGGTAAAGATGCCATCGAAGTCTCAAGAACAGGCAATTACACGACGTATGCACCAGTAGAATCAAACTAGGTGATCCTTACACCGACGACGTCAGTAACAAACTGAGCGACCTGCTGTCCAGGACTCGCTTATATACACGCACCGGTTGGAATAATACTCTAGTCAAATCAAGAACCAATTACTATAATACTCGAGTCAAAACACCATTGAAAGAAGAAGCGCACCAAAATAAGGTAACGCATTTGGAAACAAATTCATCAAATGAAATGAACACGCAATGCACGCACTTGCAGCTTTCATCTCAAGGTATCATTTAAATTTCATTCAAGCGAAGTATCAAGCCAATGTCACATCATATTATCATCCTATTGGTCATACTATCCTCAAAATATAACAGTCTTATAAATCACACCAGTTATAGAAGGACTTATAGTTTATAACACACATCATTTCAGCCATTGTTCTTTAACAAATTCGAATTTAAAAATGTAAAATGTAAGTACTTGTTAAGTTGAAGAACCAGGTACGTAAATATATTATATACTTTATGGACACTGTAGGCACAAAAACCATGAAAGTACATATGTAAGAATGATATTTAATAAAACTAATATTAGCTCTATACCCACACGACTATGTGTTGACTGCTGTGTCTAGGGTGTTGACCTCAATTTATACCGCTAGGACCTCCCTCCAGTCCAGTCACGTGTACCGTTGCTTCCGCTGTTGTCCCCCGCCTTGCTGGCGGCCTCCAATATTCGAACGAGGTGATCAACCATCCAAACCATAAACATGTTCGCATTGTGTCTTGAGATCGGACCTGGACATCCAAGTTACATAGAGTATAATATACTCTGAAATACATAATAAAGAGAAAATTGATATAAATAACATTATACTTGGCTTAATAGTTCCAGAAGTAATGAACACACTGCTTGACCAGTGACAGGTGTAACTAAATATTAAATATATTTTATTTTCCATTACCTTTCGTGGAATTTATTAATCATTCACTCTACGAAAAACAACTCAAGACAATATACCTGACCATCGAATTAAAATACAGTACCGCTATGCCTTACATGAAAGTCTAATTATTCGATAATCTGAATAACCTATAAATCGTTCATGTACAAAGCCACACATACAGGCCAATTGTCTATAGACCATCAGACCGAGTCATGACAATATCAGACGTATAGGTTAGAATTTTCAGAACCGCAGGACCTTCTTCGTCTTTAGATAATTACAGTCATTTAGACCATCATGAAATCTTAATACATACTAAAGGACCAAGCGACCTTGAAAAATATTTTAGTAACACCAAGAGGTTTTGAACTAGTAAATATTCAGTCACTACATATTTTACTATGCGCAATCAACAAAAAGGAAGCACCATCAACGAAAAGACAACACATTTGTAAACACCATCAACAAAAAGGAAGCACAATCGGAAGCACATTCATAGAAAAGGAAGCACAATCGGAAGCACAATCACAAAAAGGAAGCACATTTGGAAGCACAATCACAAAAAGGAAGCACATTTGGAAGCACAATCCACAAAAAGGAAGCACATTTGGAAGCACATTCAACGAAAAAGGAAGCACAATCATAGAAACAACGCACAATCGGAAGCACAATCAACAAAAAGGAAGCACATTCGGAAGCACATTCACAGAAAAGGAAGCACAATCGGAAGCACAATCACAAAAAGGAAGCACATTTGGAAGCACAACCACAAAAAGGAAGCACATTTGGAAGCACAACCACAAAATGGAAGCACATTTGGAAGCACAATCCACAAAAAGGAAGCACATTTGGAAGCACATTCAACGAAAAAGGAAGCACAATCATAGAAACCACGCACAATCGGAAGCACAATCAACAAAAAGGAAGCACATTTTGGAAGCACCATCAACAAAAAGGAAGCACATTTTGGAAGCACCATAAAAAAGGCAGCACATTTTGGAAGCACAATCAAAAAAGGCAGCACATTTGGAAGCACCATCAACAAAAGAAGGAAACACATTTTGGAAGCACAATCAAAAAAAGGCTGCACATTTGGAAGCACCATCAACAAAAAGAAGAAAGCACATTTTGGAAGCACCATCAAAAGGCAGCACATTTGGTAACACAAGTTACGAGAACTAAGTCTTAGTTAGAAATCAGAATGAAAGAAATAAAAACATTAAATTTTTACTTTTAATATTTAATTTATTTCTTAAGATTATACAAATAGAAGTAAAATAAGCCATTATTGTATGTAGCCAGCTTTCCTCAGTTCTTCGAGTATGAAGGATATTTCTTTTATGCACGAATAGTTTCCTGCACAAAGCGAGCCATGTAGAAGTCTTAGCCGGTCAACCAATAAGTTTGGATCTTTCCATGATGTGTAATCAATCTCTTCTACCACCATCTCACTTGCTTGTTTATTATAAATACTTTTAATATCACAATCGCCCCAGTGATCATAATAAGCGTTATCAGATTTATTTATTATAACACGTCGTTTCCATCGTTTCGGTCTCAGGACACCGTTACATTCTTCGATCTTGTCAGCTTTAGGTGCTTCATCACAGTCTATGCTTTTGTCAACAGCCTCAGAGTTACTGTTACAATCACTGTAGAAGACATCCTCTTCACCCAGATTACCATATGAATTCGATATCGATGATGTCGAAGTGCCATTATCGTCTTCATGCTTCCTTTTTAGGAGTCCATCATTTTTACAAAGTAAGAAAGATCTACTTGAATTCGGCTGGAATGTATTCTCACTTTTCACGTTAAGGATTCTTCCATTGTCTTCATTCTTCCATAAATCATCATCGTCCTTCAATTTAAGTTCTTTGTCGAGATCGGAAGAGCCACGAACATAATCTCTCTCAAGACAAGGAAAATTATTGTCGTAATGCAGATCACTATTCCTTAGTCTAGTAGATCCACCGTTGTACTCTGGCTTGTACGTAGGCTTAACGTTACAAGTTCTGTCATGTCTTTTTAAGCTCTCTCTCCGCGTAAACGACTTGTTACATCGAACGCAACTTATCATATTGCGTAGCGGATTTTTAACACAGTCATTCTTCTGGTGTTGTCTTCCATTCTTTCTCAAGATAAATTCTTTGCTGCAAAACTTACACCTGTGTCCTTTCGATACAGCGACAGACACCGAATCAGGATTCATATTAGTTACTGTGACTAATGTTAGATACAAACAGACAGTTTTCCAATTGGAACCATTACTTAAATATAATTTTTTAAATATTTCTTAAGCGATAGTTATCTCATGCAAAGGTACTTGTTGTAAGTAGTTCTGCTTTTCAACAACAGATGACACCACGTATTGCTTGCAGGTAAATATTATTTCTTTCTTTCATGCGGGATGCAGGATTCTCACTAACGATCGCAATAGAGGGATGGCATCGCTAGACTCCAAGGAGAAGGTAGTTTGTTCTTCCAGTTAGTGTTTCTCAGATTTCTCAGGGTATATATTATTATTTGACTGAATAATGATTTTTTTTAAATTCCACCTAATAAAAATAAAATAGAAGCACTCAGAGAAAACCATCAGGGATGATGTCGTTTATAAAAATCATAAATTACCATTTTTTTAAAAAAAAGTCCAAATTTAATCCTGCTTAAGCAACATGAGAGTTCTAGCACAAACGGGCTTGTGAACTCTTTGCTTAAGCAACATGAGAGTTCTAGCACAAGCCCCGCTTGTGAACTCTTTGCTTAAGCAACATGAAAGTTCTAGCACAAGCCCGCTTGTGAACTCTTTGCTTAAGCAACATGAGAGTTCTAGCACAAGCCCGCTTGTGAACTCTTTGCTTAAGCAACATGAGAGTTCTAGCACAAGCGGGCTTGTGAACTCTTTGCTTAAGCAACATGGGAGTTCTAGCACAAGCGGGCTTGTGAACTCTTTGCTTAAGCAGGATTAAATTTGGACTTTTTTTTAAAAAAATGGTAATTTATGATGTTTATAAACGACATCATCCCTGATGGTTTTCTCTGAGTGCTTCTATTTTATTTTTATTAGGTGGAATTTAAAAAAAATCATTATTCAGTCAAATAATAATATATACCCTGAGAAATCTGAGAAACACTAACTGGAAGAACAAACTACCTTCTCCTTGGAGTCTAGCGATGCCATCCCTCTATTGCGATCGTTAGTGAGAATCCTGCATCCCGCATGAAAGAAAGAAATAATATTTACCTGCAAGCAATACGTGGTGTCATCTGTTGTTGAAAAGCAGAACTACTTACAACAAGTACCTTTGCATGAGATAACTATCGCTTAAGAAATATTTAAAAAATTATATTTAAGTAATGGTTCCAATTGGAAAACTGTCTGTTTGTATCTAACATTAGTCACAGTAACTAATATGAATCCTGATTCGGTGTCTGTCGCTGTATCGAAAGGACACAGGTGTAAGTTTTGCAGCAAAGAATTTATCTTGAGAAAGAATGGAAGACAACACCAGAAGAATGACTGTGTTAAAAATCCGCTACGCAATATGATAAGTTGCGTTCGATGTAACAAGTCGTTTACGCGGAGAGAGAGCTTAAAAAGACATGACAGAACTTGTAACGTTAAGCCTACGTACAAGCCAGAGTACAACGGTGGATCTACTAGACTAAGGAATAGTGATCTGCATTACGACAATAATTTTCCTTGTCTTGAGAGAGATTATGTTCGTGGCTCTTCCGATCTCGACAAAGAACTTAAATTGAAGGACGATGATGATTTATGGAAGAATGAAGACAATGGAAGAATCCTTAACGTGAAAAGTGAGAATACATTCCAGCCGAATTCAAGTAGATCTTTCTTACTTTGTAAAAATGATGGACTCCTAAAAAGGAAGCATGAAGACGATAATGGCACTTCGACATCATCGATATCGAATTCATATGGTAATCTGGGTGAAGAGGATGTCTTCTACAGTGATTGTAACAGTAACTCTGAGGCTGTTGACAAAAGCATAGACTGTGATGAAGCACCTAAAGCTGACAAGATCGAAGAATGTAACGGTGTCCTGAGACCGAAACGATGGAAACGACGTGTTATAATAAATAAATCTGATAACGCTTATTATGATCACTGGGGCGATTGTGATATTAAAAGTATTTATAATAAACAAGCAAGTGAGATGGTGGTAGAAGAGATTGATTACACATCGTGGAAAGATCCAAACTTATTGGTTGACCGGCTAAGACTTCTACATGGCTCGCTTTGTGCAGGAAACTATTCGTGCATAAAAGAAATATCCTTCATACTCGAAGAACTGAGGAAAGCTGGCTACATACAATAATGGCTTATTTTACTTCTATTTGTATAATCTTAAGAAATAAATTAAATATTAAAAGTAAAAATTTAATGTTTTTATTTCTTTCATTCTGATTTCTAACTAAGACTTAGTTCTCGTAACTTGTGTTACCAAATGTGCTGCCTTTTGATGGTGCTTCCAAAATGTGCTTTCTTCTTTTTGTTGATGGTGCTTCCAAATGTGCTGCCTTTTTTTGATTGTGCTTCCAAAATGTGTTTCCTTCTTTTGTTGATGGTGCTTCCAAATGTGCTGCCTTTTTTGATTGTGCTTCCAAAATGTGCTGCCTTTTTGATGGTGCTTCCAAAATCTGCTTCCTTTTTGTTGATGGTGCTTCCAAAATGTGCTTCCTTTTTGTTGATTGTGCTTCCGATTGTGCGTGGTTTCTATGATTGTGCTTCCTTTTTCGTTGAATGTGCTTCCAAATGTGCTTCCTTTTTGTGGATTGTGCTTCCAAATGTGCTTCCTTTTTGTGGTTGTGCTTCCAAATGTGCTTCCTTTTTGTGGTTGTGCTTCCAAATGTGCTTCCTTTTTGTGATTGTGCTTCCGATTGTGCTTCCTTTTCTGTGAATGTGCTTCCGAATGTGCTTCCTTTTTGTTGATTGTGCTTCCGATTGTGCGTTGTTTCTATGATTGTGTTTCCTTTTTCGTTGAATGTGCTTCCAAATGTGCTTCCTTTTTGTGGATTGTGCTTCCAAATGTGCTTCCTTTTTGTGATTGTGCTTCCAAATGTGCTTCCTTTTTGTGATTGTGCTTCCGATTGTGCTTCCTTTTCTATGAATGTGCTTCCGATTGTGCTTCCTTTTTGTTGATGGTGTTTACAAATGTGTTGTCTTTTCGTTGATGGTGCTTCCTTTTTGTTGATTGCGCATAGTAAAATATGTAGTGACTGAATATTTACTAGTTCAAAACCTCTTGGTGTTACTAAAATATTTTTCAAGGTCGCTTGGTCCTTTAGTATGTATTAAGATTTCATGATGGTCTAAATGACTGTAATTATCTAAAGACGAAGAAGGTCCTGCGGTTCTGAAAATTCTAACCTATACGTCTGATATTGTCATGACTCGGTCTGATGGTCTATAGACAATTGGCCTGTATGTGTGGCTTTGTACATGAACGATTTATAGGTTATTCAGATTATCGAATAATTAGACTTTCATGTAAGGCATAGCGGTACTGTATTTTAATTCGATGGTCAGGTATATTGTCTTGAGTTGTTTTTCGTAGAGTGAATGATTAATAAATTCCACGAAAGGTAATGGAAAATAAAATATATTTAATATTTAGTTACACCTGTCACTGGTCAAGCAGTGTGTTCATTACTTCTGGAACTATTAAGCCAAGTATAATGTTATTTATATCAATTTTCTCTTTATTATGTATTTCAGAGTATATTATACTCTATGTAACTTGGATGTCCAGGTCCGATCTCAAGACACAATGCGAACATGTTTATGGTTTGGATGGTTGATCACCTCGTTCGAATATTGGAGGCCGCCAGCAAGGCGGGGGACAACAGCGGAAGCAACGGTACACGTGACTGGACTGGAGGGAGGTCCTAGCGGTATAAATTGAGGTCAACACCCTAGACATAGCAGTCAACACATAGTCGTGTGGGTATAGAGCTAATATTAGTTTTATTAAATATCATTCTTACATATGTACTTTCATGGTTTTTGTGCCTACAGTGTCCATAAAGTATATAATATTGTCGCGGGTTGAAATTTTGCAGGGTTGTTGAAATCAAATTTAGGGACTTTACTGACGGGACTCTGGGCTGGCTGCTCTGTTCACTCGTCAGCGCAAGTGGCGTGACCATGTAATTGGGGCACGGGGCCGGCGCGGCGCGCTGCGGGCTTGCAGAATTTTGTTTGTTTGTTTGGCCGCGCGCTGGCGCAGCCACGGGCCGCAGTTACTGGGGCGCGCTGTCGTAACAAGCCGCGCGGTGTGGCCTGCACATCGGGGTAGAGGGGGGGTAGTCTTCCCAGATGTTCTAGTTAGTTGTTTAGTAAATTTGACTTCAATAACGAGCTTTTGTTATGCTAGGCGCGGCAGGGCGCGCGAATTTAAGCGCAAGTGATTGGTGACTCGGGGCTCACTCAGGCGGAGGCTATGCGTCTCACCTGTGGTCACGAGTTGTTAGTTCGTTCGTGATGTAGGAATTCAGGCTCACTCAGGCGGAGGCTATGCGTCTCACCTGTGGTCACGAGTTGTTAGTTCGTTCGTGATGTAGGAATTCAGGCTTTCGGGCGGAAGCTATGGTCGACGCCAGAGGCCACGAGTCGTTTAATTTAAGTTAGGTCATAATGTAGTCGTCAAGCTTTCGGGCGGAGGCTATGGCCCTCGTCAGGGGTCACGCGTCATAGTTTTTAAAATGTAATGTTCGTTCGGGATTTCAAGGGCAGGAGAGGCCCCTACGTTATTTTTTTAAAGTAATCGATCAAGAAAGGCTTTTCGGAAAATGTGAGTATGGACTTATCTTTGTTTTAATTTTAAGTATTAATTATGATTTGAGGTATTCGGAAGGACTAGGGAAGTGTTTAGTGAAGTTCTCTCATTCTCTCTCTTGTAAGGTCGTTCAATCGTTAAGGAAGTAAAGAGATTATTGTTTTAAATTGTAATCCCGCTATTTAAATGTTCTTTAAAATGATGTTGAGTATTTGACTTTAAGAATAAAATAATTTTAATTAAGTATTATGTTATTTTTGCAAAATCTCCTTAGTTCAGCTCTCACCAGACATCCTGTACGGGATGACGAACCTATGATCCTAGGTACAGTAAAGTATTTTATGAAGTTAAGACTAGTTGATGCCAAGCGAGTTGTTTCTATGTAAAGAGCTACGATTCTCGCCCCCCCTCTGAAGGTGGATCGTGACAGAAATGGCGGTGGCACCGGCTAGGAACACGTGATAGAAATGGTAGAGTTCGCCGGATAGGTTCTATTTCTGGAGAGAGAGAGAGGTAGATTTTTATGTTTATTATTAAGTTAGTTTCAGCTTCTGATAGCAGGTTATTAAGAGTTTACTTGAGGAGAGGATTACGGAATTTTAGTCTATAGTGGAGGAAGTCTTTGAGATTTTTTTTTTTGACGTAACAGATGTTTATTTGAGGATACTTGTAAGGATAAAGTTTATAGTGATAAGTTGTTTTAAGTCGTTGAATTTATTGTAGATTTATATCGGGGATTATTACGTGAGGAGAATACGTTATAAGTTAAATGCTTATTAGAGATAATGCAAGTGGTTTAATTTAATTGAAGTTCATTTTAAGATTGTAGGTTAAGAGAATTATAATTTAAAATAAAGTTTTTTGTCGTAAATAGGAATTATTTTCAAGAGAAGTTTGTTTTGTTTTCGTGCGCGTAGGAGACGAGACGTACGAATTAAATCAGTCGAGGGAAGGATAAACGTTAGAAAGGAATTAAAGAGAAAACGAGAGTTTATGTAAAAGAGAGTTATAGAATTTATAGTGATGTTTTGTTTTAATTAGAAAAATGTTGAGAGTTGTTTCAGAACGACACGTCAGTGGACGTGGCAGAGTGAACACGTGACGGGGAGGTGCTGAGACCTAGCGGAGAACGGAGGAACCGCAAGCGAGGGTTGGCGCACCTGATGGAATTCGGTGACGTCACGGGCTCATACGGAGACGTGGACAGGCCGTGACCTTGTTTTGATCAGCTGTACGGTAACTTAGCGATAAGAAAATAGACTATTGGTTAAATAAATTTAAATTTAAGTGTGTTTTAGGAGAAGAGGAACTTTCAGTATGTAAGTAATTTATTTTAAGAAGTGTATGATGTATAGGCTAGAAGTGTTTCGTTGTAAGTTGTTTATGTTTTTGTTAGTTAAATTCTACCTCGGTTTTAAAAATATTTTTTTGGGATTTGTAAACATTATTAAGGAGGTACACTATAAAATCGATAAGCATTAAGAAAACTGGGAAGGCTAGATTTTGTGTGTAGAGGGAATTTACTCCAAAAGAACAGAGAGACAAAATTAATGTTTTCATTAGGGCGAGGGACCCTAAGGTGAGGCGTTGTGTCCCTGGGAAGAAAGGGAATTGTAGCGCAGACCATAGGAGATGGGCTGACTACGGAATTAAGGGTCAGGAGAATCCTGAGAGTTGTGAGTAGTTTGGGGCAGGAGTTCCCCATGGTAGTACCGAAGTGGCTATCCTGTATGGGATAGGGTACCATTTCAATGAAGTTTGTTGGTGGGGTTAGAATCCCTTGTTGTGTAGTGGGCCTATAGCAGATAGGCACTACAGTGAAATTTTTGGTTATTTTGTGAGGTAAATTCCCTGGAGGTTAAGTAAGATTGGATTCAGTTAGGAAGGAGGGAAATGAGAAACATTGCTGTAGAGAGTTAGTGTACTTGCCTAATGTGAAATTGAATTTTACTAAATTAATTTAGGAGAAAGTTTTGTTCGGTAAATAAATAATAATGGAAGATAGCTAGATAATTAATTAATTTTTTTTGAGTAAGGTGTTTTAAGTAATGAAATAAAATAAGGTGAAGTAATTTGAATAATTGGGGAGGAGTTTCTTTAAGAGTTTAGATAATTGTTTTTGAATTTATTGAGATATTCAGCCAGTGAAGTTTGAGTGTGAGAGATACAGTGAGATTTTAAGGAAATCGGTTGTTTATTAATTAGGACAAATGAGATTTTATGATTAAGAGTCAGTAAGCATAGTTAAAATTTACGACATGATATTTGTTGACAGTTTACAGTTATTAAGGAGAAAACAGAGTAATCTATTTATTTTTATTTTAATGGTTTGAAGATAAGATTATGAATTTTTTTTGGAAGTTTCTTTGGCATGTTGGAATAATTTTTTTTGATTTTTAGAATTTACAGAGAAAATTTAATTGATTTACATTAGTTTGGAAGTATGGAGGTTTAGTGTTCGATTAGCCCTAACTTGATGGTCGGATCCCAAAAGAATGCCGTAAAACCGATAGCCAATTGAGAGGAATGCGGTAGGCGCTTGTGTAGAGAGGGGTTGTGGGAAAACTCCTTGGGACTGATGGCAGATCAGGGGCCCTAAATAGTGTGTGATGCTGTAAAACCAGTGCAGAGAAAGCCTGGTATGCTTAAATTTTTGGGCACAGGTTATGTAAACCTGGGGTTCCATGGGATTTAGTCATGTTAGCTGCTGTGAGACATTAAGATTTCCAGGCTCCATAGTAAATTCAATGTAAATTTTTGTTTTCTTAAAATAATAAATTTGTTTTTAATTTATTTGAGATATTTGATTTGGAACAGTGAATACAGACCCCGAGGAATAAGAGTTGTCATGCTGTGAGAGGAGAAGGTGGTAGGCCTAAAAGGGTACAGGCACCACAGAGGTTATGTGCATTGCATAATTTAAATATAAGGAAACTTGAGAATTTGAAATTTTGTTGTTGGGTTGGACACCCATAAGAAGAGTATAGGCAGAATTTTTATTGTTATGAGATGTCTAATTTAATTGAAAAGAAGAAAGTTTAAAGATGCAAGGTAACATTATTATTGTAATAATTGAAAGAGATTAAGAGGTAGAGAGAAATAGGCAGTTTTTGTTTGTAAGTACTAAAGTTTACATATAGAAATTTAGTAACTAAGAATGAATAATAAGTTAAGTCTAGTGTAAAAGTTTTTTTTAAGTTTGTTAAGTTAAGAGTCACAAGTAAATTTTTTTTTAGAGAGAATGTCTTTGATAGGAAGTATTAGAAACTTATGGGAATTTTAGGGTAACATAAATAATGTAGGTAATGAATAATAAATAGATGGTAGGTCTTAAGTTAGGATTAACATTTGAAGCAGAATTTAATTAAGAAGAAGGAAAATAAATAGGCCTAATGAAAAGAACAAAAAAGGATTTTATGGTAAAGCATTTTTTTTAAGTAATAAACAATGAATAATAATGTTGTTTCAGGGTAATGTGTACTAATAATACAATTTTTTTTTTAGGACCAAAGAACAGGAATTATGTAATTTAAATTAACATGTATTTTTGAAACTGTTACAGATTCCTTAAGATGAGCTGAGCAGCAGTCCAGTTTACAAGATGACAAGAGTTCGAGAGACAAGATACAAGATCACTGAAACAAGAGCCAAGACTGAAGATACAAGAGAAGAGAAAGCTGGCAGCCATGGACTTACAAGTGGAGATTAATAAGGTCATGTAAAGTTTTATTTTTTTATGGAAGACAGTAACTGGAGTTTTTTTGTTATAAACATTATTTACAGAACTTTTTAGGTTATAGTAATGTAATGGAACTAGTGAGTTGTGGTAGCTGTCAAAAAGAACTAATACCTTAAGTTTAATTTTTAAAGTTAATTTTCTTAATTTACAGAGGGATTAGTAGTTTTTTTTAAACCTTATTTAGGTTGGAATTTAAATACAATAGCTTATTATAAATGTGTACGAACAGTTCAAGTTCACAGTACTGATAGGTAGGTCAGATGATCTTATTGATTTTGATGATTTGTTGTTTTGAGTTGATTTTTAAGTGTTGTGAATTAGACAATGAAATAGTTCTGAAAACTTAAATTATTTCAAGCTAAGAAATAGTAAAGTTAATTGTAACTCAAAGGACACCAGAATTTAATTTTTTTTTGAATTAGTAATGTTTGAAAATTTTATACTTTACAAGAAAGGTTATAAACAAACAGATCGGATGGAACAAGGATGCAGTAAATCACAATTTCATTTAGAATTATTGATTTGCTTTTGAGGTTATGAAGGAAAAGTAGCTATAATTTAAAAATTTGAAAAAAAAATGTTTTTTTTTATTTGTTTGAAATAGAAAGTTTAAAAGTTAATTAGTCATGATCTAGGTGGGTGATGGGGTGGGAATTGGCCACTCTTTTTCCCTATAACCTCCCTAACATGGCCTTCTATTACAACTAACAGAAATAAAGAAGAAGAAAAATGAAGAATTATTAGTTAGAATGTTTCTTTCATGAAGATACCTGATGAACTTTTACTGTTTGGAAGAATAGAAGCAAGGTTAGTCAGATATTTTTACTCAGAAGAAGAAGAAGATAAAGCAGTTTTATGACTCGACAAGCCAGAGATTGGTGTTTCCCCTCTGCGCTTCTATTGACTACGTTGTTTACTCTCATGGGATAGCTGGTTCGGCACCATGGAGAGAGATTGGTGGGCATTGTGGTTGCCCCCAGAAGAAAAGAAGAGTAGAAGAGGTTATGGGTGGGTCATGTGAACTGACCTTCAACCCAGTTACTTCGTGGGGACTATTTGCTGTATAGAGAAGATCAAGACTCAAGAGTTAGGGAAAATCATTGGAGGTCATGTTTCCCTTCCTTAAGTTTTTCCTATCAAATTATTTGCCTGATTAGATTATGCTAAGGGTGGGATACTTTATGTTAGCAGTTGAATTAATTAATTTTATTTTTTTGTGTGTTTGCATCCTTGCCCATCGATTGCAGTTTAGTAGTTAGTTTTGTATTTGTCAGGCGTGATGGTAATGCCTGTTGATGATGTTTCAGAATTGTAATCTGTTCGTGATGAGGATGGCACAACTCCGAAGCAGATGTGGGGAGAAGTTGTGAGCTGCCCTGGAAGCCAGTCCAGTAGCTGTTGGAGTTGAGTGGTGTTTGCTGATGGCCAGCCCAGGGAGCTACTCTTCTCGACAACACTGACTTCGAGGAGTTGCACCAACCTTCACGAGATAAGAGTTTAATTAATTGAAACACTGTAAGGACACTTAATTTTTTTTGAAGAACGAAAGAAGTATGGTAATAAACGGAAACCGAAAAAAAAAAAAAAAATAATTATCAAGAATTTGCACATTGTTTAACGAATACTGAGAAACTAAGAACAGTAATTTAATTTGTAAAGAGAGCTTCACTAACAGAACAATTTTTTTAGAATTGAGAACTCGAGCCTCTGAAGGTTCCTGTGAGAACAAACCAGATAAAAGTTTTACATTTAATTTTATGAATACTTGTTGTTTTAAAATAAATCTTATGCAGAATCTAGATGTATGTTCAGACAGCAAGGAACTAAGAAAATTATTATTTTTGTGAAATGAGGAATTTATAGTTATGGTTTAATGGAAAAAGACAATTTGTAATTTTGAGGTAGCTCGATGGGGCTCGAGCTCTGTGAGGGGAGGGTTATGTCGCGGGTTGAAATTTTGCAGGGTTGTTGAAATCAAATTTAGGGACTTTACTGACGGGACTCTGGGCTGGCTGCTCTGTTCACTCGTCAGCGCAAGTGGCGTGACCATGTAATTGGGGCACGGGGCCGGCGCGGCGCGCTGCGGGCTTGCAGAATTTTGTTTGTTTGTTTGGCCGCGCGCTGGCGCAGCCACGGGCCGCAGTTACTGGGGCGCGCTGTCGTAACAAGCCGCGCGGTGTGGCCTGCACATCGGGGTAGAGGGGGGGTAGTCTTCCCAGATGTTCTAGTTAGTTGTTTAGTAAATTTGACTTCAATAACGAGCTTTTGTTATGCTAGGCGCGGCAGGGCGCGCGAATTTAAGCGCAAGTGATTGGTGACTCGGGGCTCACTCAGGCGGAGGCTATGCGTCTCACCTGTGGTCACGAGTTGTTAGTTCGTTCGTGATGTAGGAATTCAGGCTCACTCAGGCGGAGGCTATGCGTCTCACCTGTGGTCACGAGTTGTTAGTTCGTTCGTGATGTAGGAATTCAGGCTCACTCAGGCGGAGGCTATGCGTCTCACCTGTGGTCACGAGTTGTTAGTTCGTTCGTGATGTAGGAATTCAAGCTTTCGGGCGGAAGCTATGGTCGACGCCAGAGGCCACGAGTCGTTTAATTTAAGTTAGGTCATAATGTAGTCGTCAAGCTTTCGGGCGGAGGCTATGGCCCTCGTCAGGGGTCACGCGTCATAGTTTTTAAAATGTAATGTTCGTTCGGGATTTCAAGGGCAGGAGAGGCCCCTACGTTATTTTTTTAAAGTAATCGATCAAGAAAGGCTTTTCGGAAAATGTGAGTATGGACTTATCTTTGTTTTAATTTTAAGTATTAATTATGATTTGAGGTATTCGGAAGGACTAGGGAAGTGTTTAGTGAAGTTCTCTCATTCTCTCTCTTGTAAGGTCGTTCAATCGTTAAGGAAGTAAAGAGATTATTGTTTTAAATTGTAATCCCGCTATTTAAATGTTCTTTAAAATGATGTTGAGTATTTGACTTTAAGAATAAAATAATTTTAATTAAGTATTATGTTATTTTGCAAAATCTCCTTAGTTCAGCTCTCACCAGACATCCTGTACGGGATGACGAACCTATGATCCTAGGTACAGTAAAGTATTTTATGAAGTTAAGACTAGTTGATGCCAAGCGAGTTGTTTCTATGTAAAGAGCTACGATTCTCGCCCCCCCTCTGAAGGTGGATCGTGACAGAAATGGCGGTGGCACCGGCTAGGAACACGTGACAATATATTTACGTACCTGGTTCTTCAACTTAACAAGTACTTACATTTTACATTTTTAAATTCGAATTTGTTAAAGAACAATGGCTGAAATGATGTGTGTTATAAACTATAAGTCCTTCTATAACTGGTGTGATTTATAAGACTGTTATATTTTGAGGATAGTATGACCAATAGGATGATAATATGATGTGACATTGGCTTGATACTTCGCTTGAATGAAATTTAAATGATACCTTGAGATGAAAGCTGCAAGTGCGTGCATTGCGTGTTCATTTCATTTGATGAATTTGTTTCCAAATGCGTTACCTTATTTTGGTGCGCTTCTTCTTTCAATGGTGTTTTGACTCGAGTATTATAGTAATTGGTTCTTGATTTGACTAGAGTATTATTCCAACCGGTGCGTGTATATAAGCGAGTCCTGGACAGCAGGTCGCTCAGTTTGTTACTGACGTCGTCGGTGTAAGGATCACCTAGTTTGATTCTACTGGTGCATACGTCGTGTAATTGCCTGTTCTTGAGACTTCGATGGCATCTTTACCATCTAAAACGCCGAACTTGATGGACGACGCACCATCGTCTACGGGAACCCTGACGTCAGCTACGGTGGAGAAGGTGCAGATCCCGTCGGCAAAGACGACGTCATCAAAAGAGGAGATTTCAACAGTCGCGATACCGTCAGCAGGAGAGACTTTAATGTCGGTGGTGCTGACTACGCAGGAAAACTCGTCGAACTTCGTTTCGCCCTCGATGGAAACTTCAATGACTGGTGATTCAACACCGACTAACGAACATCGGTGCTGTTACTGTGACAAGATTTTCACAAACAGCAGCAATACTCGACGACATGAGAGGAGAGAATGCGCTAAGAACCCTTATCGTAAAATGTTTGTTTGTGAGAAATGTCACAAGCAATTTGCAAGACAAGATAATATGAAAACGCACATGAAGACATGCAAAGGACCTGCTGTGCGGCAGAAAGTAAAGGTTTCGGTGCAGCAACGATGTATTGATGTTCATAAGAGTATGCCTGGAGATGGTGTAACTGCTGCAACAACATCATCTGGTTCGGGTCTGAAAGGATCGTCTTCATCACCACGGTATCCTTGCAGCTACTGTGATATGTCGTTCGCATTTTCTCATGATGCACGAAGACATGAGCGGAGTAAATGCAAGAAGAATCCATCTCGTATAAAGTTTCGCTGTGATGGGTGTCATGAATGGTTTACACGTATTGACAGTTTGCGACGACATGTGAAAAAATGCAACGGTAAAGTCCGTGTGTCTACTGAAGAACTACCTGTAGAAACTTCGACTCCTCGCTTTAGATTGGAGACTCGTAAGAGAACAAGCAAGAAAACCGATGTGTAGCAACCGATTGGTATGACGTCTGAACATGAAAATAAACCTAAGACTGTGTTCGGCGCATTACAAGTGAATGATAATGGGTTCTACTTGGCGTAGTCTGCATTTCGTGGGACATTGAAAGACTACTATTATCCAAATACGTTAGGTGAGTCGAAAGACATTTGTAATTTTCTTGATATCAAAGAGAACATAATCAATCAGCTTACTGATGATGTAGCAACAAACGGTTCATTAAAATACAACTTGTGGTTGGACTGTATATATGGAAAGCCGTATCCATTCGAAGACGAAGTGAAGAAGTGTGCATTCAAGACATCGGCTGCAGTAATTTACAGTTCTAACGATGTGAAGCATACTGTTAAAAACGGTATCCAGAAACTCTGTCAAGAAGAGGAGGACTATGTCTGTAAAGGTTCTGGCTGGACTCTTTCTAGTATAAGCCGATTGGAGCTAAGAATTAGTCATTTCACGCCGCTGCGGACCTAAATGATTATAAGATTGCTGGCTTTCGCAAGTGTTCGTGTAGTAAAGTAGAAATTATGTAATAAAGTTTATTTTGTGAAAGAACTTGTGTTGTTTTCTTTCTCGAACCTGCCACTATTATATTATGTTTATTTTTTTCCATCTTCATTCCGAATCGTGTCAAGGGCCTGAGTCGACCTAATTAATCATTTTATTGTTTGCAAATTTATTTAATGAATTTGTAACTTTTTCCCGAATCTCTAGCAATATAATTACGAATTTTCCAAGATGTTGGTGTTGATGGCTTATAGGATGATGGTAGTAGAGGTTTTAAAGTCTCTTTAAGAATGTTGAAGATGGTTTATTGAAATTATTATTATTTTACATAAAATTAGACATTATTGCATCGATCAGGTATCGAACAAAGGACGGGAATCCAGCGATTCAATAAATAAATTAATGGGTGATTTATTTAATAAATTTTGGAATCTTTCCCGAATTCCTAGCTAAATAATTATGGATTTTCAGGATGGTGGCCAAATGACAAGATGGTGGGTGTCACAGTAATAATAAATGATTACTGCACTCTAGCGGGTAAGAATTAAACTAACATGGCGTGAGCGCACTCTCACAAGATGGCTGCCTCCAGCAGACGAAAACAAGATGGCGGCCACCAGCAGACGAAAACAAGATGGCGGCCACCAGCAAACGAAAACAAGATGGTGGTTGATGTTTACATCGAATTTCAAAGTTCGAAAAAAAAAAATTCAAATCCAAGATGGCGTCCGTGACACAAAGTGCAACGGTGACGTCACGATTCAAAGTTGGTGGAAATTTCTAGAAATACAAAAAATGGTGGATGGATTAGCATGGATTGGCATACAGATTAGTATGGATTAGCATACAGATTAGCATAGATTAGCATATGGATTAGCATAGATTGGCATAGATTAGCATAGATTGGCATAGATTAGCGTAGATTGGCATAGATTGGCATAGATTAGCATAGATTAGCATAGATTAGCAAGGTCAAAGGTCAAGTCCTGATAGCGGCTTAACAGTGGCTTGCGTTAGGGATGATTCAGCCACTTTTAGGACTTTTCTATCCACTGGGATTTTTACGGAATAAAACGGGAAATTTTCCCTCGAAACGGGAATTTTTTCCCTCGAAACGGGAATTTTTCCCTCGAAAACGGGAAATTTTGAGTCATTTTGAGTCATTTTTGAGGAATTTTGAGGAATTTTGGGTCAAAAATGACGTCATCCAAGATGGCGGCCGGCTCCTGGCTCCTGCGCCTGTGCTTGAACCCCCCTTTTCCAACTACTATTCATTTCGTGATATTTTCAAATCAACATATTTATACTTTCGTGCTGCTTTTGCTATTGGTTAAATATTATTAATCTGGAGGACACTGGCCCAATTTGTATAGATCTGAAAAATTCGCGGTTTCATTTCGCGATAGGCTAGAATCCAAATACGTTGGTTTTTTTTCTCCCTGCTTAGTGATGGGGCCACAGTTTTATCTTAAGGACTCTCTGGGCCAATGAAAAATCCTTAAACAAAATAAGTACGAATCGCAAGCTTCCTTAGTGAACAGGTCTCGTAAGTCAGTAGCAGTGATCAGTGGCGGATCCAGTATTTTGGTTTGGTAGGGGCTTGACCCAGCTGAGGCTAGGCTTTATCAAGGCAAACACTAAAACAATAGTGGACCCAGATGCTTTTGGAGGGGGCTTGAGCCCCTTAGCCCCCCCCCCCCCCCCCCTTCTGGATCCGCTACTGGCAGTGATGTATATCCTTGAGGTCATTGAATTTACGATATTTTCTAGTCCTTTAACAGAAAAAAAAAACATTTTCTGTACCTTCATTCGGAAGCCGGTTGCCAACAAAGAGTTTGTAACGAACACATGGCATTGGTAGGGACCTGTAAAATTCGCGATTTCAAATCCCTAAAGGATAGACTCAATGATCCTCTATGCACTCGTGCAAATTACATCTGCTGATTGGTTATCGACTCGTAACACCTGTTGACTGGAATGATCGTGATTCGCTAATTCTTCTGTTAAAGATTTTTCATTGGCCCAGAGTCCTTCAGATAAACTTTGGCCCATTCACTGGAGCAAAATAATGTCAAAAGTATTTGGACTCTATCCTATCGCGAAATGAATCCTCGAATTTTGCAGGTCTCCAGGCATTGGTTATTTTTGCAATTATGTAATACTTTTTTTTTAAAAATATAATACTGAGTGTGCCTTACGAAAGTTGGTTCATAATTTATTTTCCATTTAAAATCCTCCTTCAAACGTGGCCGCCATACTATGTGCGTAATGACCAGGGTCAGTCATATTTCCCAAAGAGATTTCGACACAACCCGTGTGTCAAAAAACACCGTAACTTCACCTGTGTTTTCGTGATTGATTGAGTTCATTTCAGGCGCTTGACAACTGTCGACACACGAACCACAGCAATCATAAGCGGAATCAAATGCGTTCTAAATGGCCTTGCAAACGGCAGCCAATCAAAAAGCAGAAAAAACTGACTCAGAAATACCGTATTGCAGTCTAGTGAGAGAACGCGAAAAAGCACTGCGTGTAATAATGACGGGCATACATTTTCAATACAAGAAAAAAAAAATTAATGGAAGATTAACACCAAACTTTTTTTTACATTTCAGTGTGAATAATGTTTCATACTATGTCTCATACAATCGTTTTGATCTTTCGGTCATAAATTTGTGCGACAACAAAACATCTCCATTTTTTTTTAATATCCAAGCACAAATATCTACAGTATTTCGCCTTGATCATAGCCAATAATGTTTCGTTTCAAAGTTTGATGTAGCAAATGTATTTATTCGTTTCATTTTCTTTCGGGCTAACGCAGTTTGGTTACGCAGTGTTGACGGAAATGATAGTGTACTGCGCAGAAGAAAGAACTGTCCATAGTCAATCAATACATATCGTGTATGTTCTGATAATAATTTGTATTTTAATGCATTTACGGGCCGACGAGACCGAAGGGGAATATTTTTTTTTTAATGCGATAGAGTAAATCGGAGGGAAAACTCGAGGGATATTGGCTGGAGTAAGAAAATGTGGGTACCCTTTGAGATGCGTATTTCGGGACCTGAAATTTTTGGCGCGTCCATTTTTATCAGACTCCGGAGCAGACGTCGCACACTGCCGGGAATACATCTTGATTCGGTTCGTCTCGTGTCTTGTCGTGGATCCCCATCTGTTTGTGACACAGATTCACCTGCTACTACCATCCTCCCCCCCCCCCCCTCTCTCTCGAACAATCTTCTTAGCCTCATTCGTAACCCGCCTTCCCACTTCCTGTTGCAGGTCTCGGCGGCAGATGTGCCTGACCTAGTTCCGTCTATCGGCCGCGAGGAGCGCTGCTTATTGGCGGCAGAGCATGGGGGTTTGAGAACCATTCAGGAGATGGCATACTGCGACGTGTTTTGAAGTCAAGAGTGAGGTGGAAACTTGAGACTTCAAAACAAAACATGTCGCAGTATGCCATCTCCTGTATGGTTCTCAAACTCCGTGCACTCTCTTTCTCTCTTTCTATCTCCCTTTATCTCTCCCTTTCTCTTTCTCTTTTTCTCTCTCTCCCTTTCTCTCTTTCTTTCTATCTCCCTTTCTCATTTTCTCTCTCTCTTTCCCTTTCTGTTTTTCTCTTTCTCTCTCTTTATCTTTCTCTTTTCCTCTCTCTTTTTCTCTTTTTTCTCTCTCCCTTTCTGTTCTTTCTCTCTCTTTCTCTCCCCTTCTCTCTCTCCCTCTCTCCCTCTTTCCTTCTCTCTTTCTCTCTCCCATTCTCTTTCTCTCTACTTTTCTCTCTTTCTTTCTCTCTTTCTCTCTCCCTTTCTCTCTCCCTTACTCTCTTTATTTCTCTCTTTCTTTCTCTCCCTCTATCTTTCTCTCCCTCTATCTTTCTCTCTCCACCGCCCCACAATCACCGTATTGCAACACCACAAAACATTGCGGGAATGCCGCTTGACAAAGCGCCGTTGATGCGGTAATGATAAAAAAAAATGCGCCAATAATTTGAATATTTACGTCGTTTTACACGGGCGTTTGCACAAATTGCAGTCTTCTTTTTTTTTATAACGGTTTTCACAATGCGAACACTGCACTTCGTCCAGTGTTCTGGGTGTTCCAGTAAAACATGGCGGCCGACTATCAGTTGGATGGAAAGCCGGCATCACGCAGTATGCGAGAGAGAGAACAGAACAGTGCTTTTTTTTAGTGTAACTTCTTTGCTGATGGGGCTACAATTTTTCGAGAGTTAACGAAAATTCCGTTCGCATGATGGTGGGGTGGGGGGTGGGGGGTTATAATTAGGTACACGGTGAGGGAAACGGTAGAGGAGAAGACGGCAGAGGAAAGATAGAAATGACGCAGCATACTTGTATACTTGAGCAATAACATAATTTAGCGGTGGCATACTTGGCTTAAAATGTTTTTTGATCTGCGACCTCAGCCAAAGAGGATTAATTTTTCCTGTACCTGATAATATAATATAATAAACAAGAAGTTTTACTTCTGTCGCACGTGAACTCCACGTAAAAAAAATTCTCATCATCCCCCCCCCCCCCCTCCTTTTGAAGCTCTGCACACCGCGTTTGTCCGGACAGGCAGGGGGCCAATCACGTGCGAGTATTCTCTGAAGCATCCGTCGGGTCTCGCCTAGTCTTGAACGCAGCGTAGAAGTTCGGGCTGACTGGCAGCCCGGTGGGAAACGACAAAAAGGTCGCCCCCGAAACAACCAGTAGATACCTCCCAAACCCAATGCGGACAGCAAATGTCCAAGCCCCCTGCATGGTAGACTCTTTTCTACTCTGTCCAACTCTTCTTCCGGAACCATCCTTCTGTTTCCATGTAACCAACCTGCTTGAAATTAATGCATGAAATTTTTTGCATCCCGCATGTCTATCCGTGTGTCCATGGCAGGTTTTACCTGGTCCCAACTTATCTATAGTTTTTTGTCTGAAATAGTCAGTGAGGGAAGTTAATTGGTCATGGCTGAAACGTTGCCATGGCTGGCCAATCCCCCTCCTTGCACATGATGCATGCTACCCTTCCTGCGTGGCTTAAACCCTGCATGATTAGAGCATATGGGCTTCGTCCTGAGACCTACTTAGAGTCTACCTCCCTAACCCGGAACCCTCCCCCAACAAACTCAGTTTTAGTTAGGTTAGGAAGAGAAAATTTTTTTTTAAAAAAGTGGTTGTCTGTAAAATCGGTTTACGGACGGTAGTTTAACGTGATAACGTCATAACAAAATATTGATGAAATTATTGCATACTTTTATGAATAAAATTGAATCATTTTTATTTTTATAATAAAAGAATAAATACTTGAAATTATACTAGTAATCAGATTTTTCAAATGCAAGAATAATTAACCTTTATTGCCGAAATTGTCGTTGTAATAAGCAATGAAAACCACATTAATTTTTCACTTCACTTTATAAACAGTCGACGAAACAGTTCACGTGTAGCTGGCTTGTAATTAATTTTAAAAACTGGCGTTTAGCTATTAAGTTTAAATATAATTATGAACAAGTTTTAATATAAATAAATATGTAATCAAATATCTATCATCAATTATATGAATCACCATAATTTTTTTAGTCAATTGTAACATAAAATATTATTACTGCACTCGCCGACAGCGTAACGGGACACAGCTTTAACGGAACAATGAGCGCAACAACGGAACGATGTTTGTAACGGGACACTTTTTCGTGCGTGCAGCCGGCGTTCATCGATTTATTAGACGTTGTCACGTCAAAAAATAAAAAAATAAAAACGCGTGTACGTGGCTGACGTGAAAGCGGAGTCGCGGTCAGGAGCAGCCAGAGGTAACGGACTGCCACCAGTCACGACTCCAACCGTCACGGCTGTGCGGATCGGAGAGGGAAGGCTTGGGTGGGGGGGAGGAGGGGAGGAGTGGAGGGGAGTCTTCAGGGACGCCGCGATCACGAGGTGGTGAAGGCTTTGAATATATATACTGTATAGAAGTCGCCAGCCCAATGTTAAAATTTCTAATTCGGTTTCGAGGTAGTTGGTTAATTCACCGCCGCAATCGCCACCGTCTCTAGGGGCATCGACTTGTGGTGGTCCCTAGCGGACGAGTGTCGAACTCTTCAAACACCCCTTCCCCGCTCCCTGTTGAACGACCTTGAGCTGTAGTGGACGATTGGTGGGGTGGTGCGGGGGAATGACAGCGGGCGACAGTGCTGCGCTCTAACGTGTAAATAACAACTAAGACGATACAGGGGCGTTACGGCAGCGCCCTGCAGCCGGTGAAGTTTCCAAGCCGCTCATCATGCGCTCCTGAAAAAAACGTAGAGTAAATCCTATCCACTCGCGACTTCTATACAGTATATATATTCAAAGGTGAGGGTCAACACTGTGTGCTGTTTGTTCGCGCGCTCGATAGTCGTGTTTGAAAGTACACGTACTTCCCTCCAAAAAGTTTCAAAAGGTTCCTGGTAGAAATGGCTTCTAAGTCGTTCGGCTAAGATAGCGAATAAGCACTGCACACACAACCCCCCCCCCCCTCTTTTTTTTTTTTTGGATACGACCGTAATCTAACTCCCGGGGCCAAATTCCAGGACGTGTCCAAACCTAATCCCAGTAAGGAAACAAAATCGGCAACCGTTATAATCAACGGTGCCCCTACGCGAGGCTATAAACTGGTTTCAGCGCATTCTAGCGATCGTTTAGAATCCGTTGGTACAATTTGTTACGGAAAAAATAGAACCCGTCTGTATAATTTTCTCAAAAGTTCTTGATTTTTTTAAGTTGAGATTATTTTTTTTTTTGCCATGAACATTAAAGTGTGCAACATATATTCCAGGATAGTTTCGCTATAAAAAAATTTTCCATTTGGCACACCAACACGCCCCCCAATTTTCACGAAAGTGAATATATACGAGTTAATGGTTCCAGACGCGGATCCGCCGTCTGGACGACATTACCGAGAAGGAAAAAAAATTGATCTCTGCGGGAATTCAGGCAACGGGCAGGACACAAAAACCCGTACCCTAAAAAAAAAAAAAAAAAAAAAAAAAAAAAAAAAAAAAAAAAAACCGGCCGTGTCCTATCCGTGGACTAGGAATACGGTTAGGGCACAGGTGTGGTATGTTCAACACCTAAACTAGGGTGACCAAACGTCCCGTGAAAACGGGATTGTCCCGTTTTTTTTTAACGATCGTACACGGGGTAACGAAAAAAAGTCTCCCGGGACGCCTAAATGTCCCGTAGTTACGTTGTGTTGATGGTACACTTTTGTCGCGCCTCTCCTCGGGCCGTCTTCCCCTCTCCCTCGACAGTATGTGTTTGCGATCCCGGCCCATAATGGTAATACTGAAAGAATCTTTTCGCTTATGAACATTCAATGGACGGATGAATGGAACAAGATGGGAGTGGATACCCTTTCTGCAATCTTGCAGGTACTCTACAATTTAAAAATGGACAGTTCTAGTTTTTACAACTTTATATTGGAAAAGAAAGAGGTTTTAAAATTGTCTTGAACGAAAGAAAAATATCCCCAATTGAAATCCTAAAAGATTTTTAACATAACTTTGACTAACAATTTTAGTTATCTTGTTTAATTATGTTTTGAAGTATGCCAATACTTATAATAAATAAGTATTCACTGCAAATTTTTTTTTGTTTTTATTTATTATACGCCTCACGATTTAAATTAAATTACATATTAATAGGTAAATTGAAAAAGATTTACAGGTCTCAAATTAGCAAAATAAAAGAGCATGTTTCAATGATTACGTCTCATTGGAGGCCCCTCAGACTCCCCTTTAGCTGGAGGGTAATTCCCCCAAACCCTCCTTGGATGTGTCCCGTTTTTTTTTTCAAGTTTATGATTTGGTCACCCTAACCTAAACCCTTATATTTGTGTCTGGGGATACCGGTCCAGGTTTCGCATCTCCGGTTGAAGGAGATGAGGCTTGCCCCGTGTGTGCCACTTGTGACGTAAGGTTTTTGGTAGGTGGGGAGAGGTGAGGGATGGGTTGTTCTCCACCTGCTTCTCAGGACTGCGCTTCACCGGGGGTAGGGGGGGGGTTATCCCCGGGGGCACGACGGCCGTTATGAAGGCGACTCGCTAGGTCTCTTCATCGCCGTGTCTGGTCTTGGACGGACCGCGGGACTGTGTGTGTGTGTCTCGCCCTCCTTCCCCGGCGTGAGAGGGGTCAAGTTCCCCCCCCCCCCCTACCACCCCACGGCCCGTTGTTCACCTGCCGCGGCCCCCACGGCCTCATTGTAAACCCTGCTTCCTCCGCGGTTGACTTCGACTCACGAGAAAGACACTAACCTTTTTAACCGACTTCAAAAAAAAGAGGAGGTTATCAATTCGACTGTATGTTTTTTTTTTTTTTTAATGTTTGTTACCTCAGTACGTTTGACTGGGTGAACCGATTTTGATGATTCTTTTTTCATTTGAAAGCTGGTGCTTCCCGTGTGGTCCCATTTAAATTTGGTCCAGTTCTGACAATGGCATCCATGAGAAAACCATATAAGTCTTAAATTTTCATTAAATGTGTGCGCGACAAAAGGACGAATAACTCAATATCACGCCAACCGATTTCGATAATTTTTTTGTTATTGGATAAGACGTACTTCAAGGGTATTTTAATGAGAGTTTGGTTAGGTTCTGATCATGGGATCCATGACAAAGTAACGGAACTCTTCAATTCTTAGGAGCCTGCCATGGCGCTAATTAGCAATAGCAACATTTTTTTTTAAGTTTGTTATTTTAATTTCATTTAATTTGGTTAAACGTGACTTCAAGAGGTAGTTCTTCAAGACACAGATAAGACACGACTAACACGGGCCGATACTGGTACATGAATCTATAATGATCTGTATAATGAAGAAGCACATTAACATATATTATTATTAAAAAAACACTTCATACCTGTATTTATATTTACGAACTTAAATTAAAAATTATAAATAAATAATATTTTAACAAAATCTAAAAACTGACTTCAAAATAATTTACTTAAATGAAAATGCAATAAAAAGTAAAAAAAAAAGTACTTTATTAATTTTAGGTTTGGTACCTCAGACCTTTAAACGGCGCTTTCTCATTTGATCAGCACGTTTAGTAGGTCTACCCATATTCAGACAAATTAGTTCGTGTACTTCAGAGTCCCTAAAAATGAAAAAAATAAACAAACATTTTAACAAAAAAAAAAACCGACTTCAAAATAAACTATTCCAACACAAAATAATATGGACTAAAAAGTAAAAAAATAATTGTGTATTCTTCTACAACTTAATAATCAAATTACTTTTTCTACCCATCAACTCGACTACTTAAAAGTCAATCAAATTATTACAATAATATAATGTAGTTACAATTATTGTTATTTTTGGAGTCGGTGTCAGCCAAGTATTTAAAAGTATCTACGACTTTGAAACGTCATAAATACCAATACCTAATTAAACCAAACAAACGAACTTCAATTAGACATTATGCTGACACCGACTCCAAAAATAACAATAATTGTAACTACATTATATTATCGTAATAATTTGATTGACTTTTAAGTAGTCGAGTTGATGAGTAGAAAAAGTAATTTGATTATTAAGTTGTAGAAGAATACACAATTATTTTTTTACTTTTTAGTGCATATTATTTTGTGTTGGAATTGTTTATTTTGAAGTCGGTTTTTTTTGTTAAAATGTTTGTTTATATTTATTCGCAAGTTCGCACAGGAAGAAAAAAATATATTTGTTTGTCTGTAAAGTCAGGTTTACGGACGATGGTTTTAACGTGACAACGTCGTAACAGAACATTGATGAAATGATTGCGTACTTTTATGAATAAAATTGAATAATTTTTTATTGAATTATCACTATTTTGTATGGATACAAAGAAGGAGTGAAATGAAATCTACAATTTGATTGATAAATTTACTTTTATTTGCACTCGTTAATTCAAATATGTTTATTACTTCAACGAAGAGATTATTTTAATTATAACTTTTGTACATGTTCGCTATTTAACTTCTAACAATCTGTGTTATTCTGTTAAGGCTAGAACGATGATAGGAAAAGTTGGAAACGAATGGGAGTGTTTCAAGTTTAATGTGCCTCGAAAAAGTCAAATCGATGGTTGTTTCAATCGAGTGGAAGAGAGATAGATGCGGCGCAAGCGTACAATGAACGTAACGGGACAATGTGCGTAACGGGACAATGTGCGTAACGGGACACTTTTTCGTGCGTGCAGCTGGCGTTCATCGATTTATTAGACTTTGTCACGTCAAAAAAGTTACCCAGTTACCAAGGAAAAAGTTTGTTAAACTACAATAAATGCATTGTAACTTTATACAACCAATGACTACGGCTTTTTTCTCTCCTGAAAACACTAACCTTTTTTTATTATTCGCAAGTCGCACAGAAAAAAAATCCTTTGCAAACCAGTTGCCAAGAAAAGGGTTGTTAAACTACAAGATATGCATTGTAACTTTATACAACCCATGCCTACGGCTTTTTTTCTCAAAACACTAACCTTTTTTTACTATTCGCAAGTCGCACAGAAAAAAAATCCTTTGCAAACCAGTTACCAAGGAAAATGTTTTTTTTTTTTCGTTCCACAATAAATATATATTGTAACTTTATACAACCCATGGCTACAGCTTTTTTTTGTCACATATATGAAATACGTTTTTTTCGATATAATTCTAAACATTTCTCACGGAAATTGGCGCGTAATTTTGTATTTTAATATGTTTCATTCAAGATTATTTTTTTTTTCTTACCGTAGAAAAGATGATGGAATTTTCAAATATTTTTGACTTTTTTTTTAAATTAAAGTGCGCTCGCTGTTCAGGGAACGGTTTACAAATAACTTTTTAACTTTTAGAGCCTTGTATCCCTAGGTAAGAATCAGAACCAAGTATTACAGCGAACAACAGTTTGTAGTGATGCAGTTGGTTCCGTGCAAATGAACCAGTTTACAAATATCTGTAATTTTAAGCGAATGTTAATGATCCATTTACAAAAAAAATCGTCCGTGGGTTTGTTTTGCATAACCACCGACCAAACCCTTCTTGCGGAATGGAGCCCAAGGTTTTCCCTGTGTCTGTGAAGGGTTTACCTGGGCCCAACTTAACTAGTTATAGTTTAGAGGCCGGAAAAATTCGCCGGTTCATTTCGTGATGTGCTAAAATTCAAATAATTATACCGTTGTGCTGCTTCTGCTATTGGTTCACTGTTAATGTGTAGGACTCTTGGCCAATTAGAGACAATCAATCAAAGAAGTATCTAATCACAAGTTACCCACTTGAGACGCCTCAAAATTCAGCACCCAATGTTTGCCCATGTAGGCAGAGGATCGTGGAGTCTATCCTGGAGGTCATTGAACTCGCGAATTTTTCCAGTCTCTAGTTATAGTCTAGATTTTAAGATAGGGTAGTTAGTCATGGCATCAGTTGTTGGCCATGGCTGGCCAATCCACGAACAAAAAGCACAAGATGCATGCTAGCTACCCTTCCTGCACGGCTGAAACCCAGCCTGGTTATGCATATAGGCTTCAGTCTTCCCTAACTCAGACTCAACCCAAACAAATACACATAGTTTCAGTTATGTCAAAAAAAAATGTTTTGCGGTGGAAGAGTGGTAGCCTATTTCCGTAGCGCTGTTGGATGCAAGACGGCTTTATTGCTAAAGGGTTATGGGTTCGCATCCCGGCTATCGTCTATATTAGCCACAAATTTGCTGGCGTCAATAAAACATTCAAAAGTAACTGTCAATAGAAAGCAGATAAACAAAGTGGAGATTGGCTACGTGGTGATGAAAAATAAAAAAAATCTGTATAATAGTTATATAAAAAAAATTATGGTTGGATCAGCTTACACCCGGATTTTTTTTTTGCATGTAGGAAACATGGCGGAGGTTGTCGTGATTTAGTAGGTCTTCTTGGGAACAACTGAACAATTAATCCGCAGAGTGCAACCTGCCAGAGATAACATCACACACTGCCAGTCGCGGCGAGCAGTTAGGGCGAAGTAGTGCCTTTATTTATCTAAAATTCTACAGATCTCTACGTATCCTTCTGCCGCTTCTGTTTTGTTCAACAGTGTCTTCAATACAGGGATGGCAACGATACATCGATATATCGAACACATCGATATTTCAGATTTAAAATATCGATAATCTGGAATTTAAAATTTTTGATAATCGGATTTTTGTTCCGGATATCGAATTTGAATAAAATAAAAACAAATTCAAGCTGAAATTTTTTTTAATTAAAATTAGTGTTAGATAGATGTGGCAGAAAAACATAAAGAAAAAAAGTGGACCGAAGGCTTCGGAAGTGAAAAATTATTATTGAAAAAGGAGATGGTGAAAAAGGACATCTTGGAGTTAAACATAATTTCATAGGTTAGTAAGTTGAAGCATTGCAATGCATGACAAGTCGTCTATTGGGCGAAGGTAGTGGCAGGTGATGTTGTGAAAAGTATATACGTGGACGTATGTCTAGTAGCTGATTTTACGTATATTCATATAATATACTCAGTATAACATACACTTAAATAGGTAATGATTTTATAATAAGTTAAGAATGGGTAAAAGTGTGAATACTATAACGGACAGATTGATCGAAAACCATCGAAAAATTTCAAGCCGATATTTTATCGGTATCGATATAATTCAAGCGATACATCGATGTGTTGAAAAGTTTTTCCAACGCTGTCTGTAAACAACTTAACGTGTTTGACAGTTTTCATAAACAAACATCGTGCTTTTCTTCGCAAGTGACCTCATAGTGAAATTGATTATTATTATTATTATTATTATTATTATTATTATTATTATTATTACGAGAACTGTCAAAATTTGAGACAAGCCACGAGACACGGGCTGTATGTTCCCCTTTAGTTCCCGTGCATCCTCAACTTCATACACTTTCAATCTCTCTCTCTCTCTCTCTCTCTCTCTCTCTCTCTCTCTCAAGGAAGAGTTTCGGCATTCAGACCCGGAACCCATCTTCATTCTCTCGCGCGCGACGCGCGCCGGGTTGAAAACGGAGGTCCGCGCTACGCTTTCCCTCCCCCCCCCCCCCTCCATTTTCCTTTGCCCGGTCTTAACATTACAATTTATGATTAGATTTCGGCCGTATTTCAAGGGCCTAACGTCTTTGGTGACGAGCTTTTCCCTTTAATTCCTCGTGTTCTCTCTCCTCCCTACTGCGCCGAGTTTTCGGGCTTGGTTTTTGGGGAAGGGGGGGGGGGGGGGATGTTTCTCGGGTTGAGGAAGCGGGGTAGAAGAGGATGTTGCAGAGGGAAAACAGCGTTGGTTTTCGTCGTTGGCGCGAGGGTTGGTGGAAAAAAAAAGTTTCTTGGGGGGGGAGAGAGAGAGAGAGAGAGAGAGAGAGAGAGAGAGAGAGAGAGAGAGAGAGAGAGAGAGAGAGAGAGAGAGAGAGAGAGAGAGAGAGAGAGAGAGAGAGAGAGCTGGGAATGAAGGAAAATGCGAACAACCGGAGCTTGAAAAAAGAGGAACGACGAACCTCTTGCGTCGTTCGCTTGCTCCCCTTTTTTCCCCCACTTCAGCCCCGAGCCCTCCTTCTCACGTTGACCCCGGAATTGATAGGAGTGTTGGGGAGGAGGAGGGGGGAAGTAAGGTCACGGCGCCAGGTAAACGTCACTTCCGCTCACCTGCCAACCCCCCCCCCTCCCTACCCTATCCCGGGCAAGCCGGAAGATATTTCCGGTACACATCCGCCGCCGTAACTTGGTTCCCAAGACCCCAGCGCGCACAGGTGTAAGAGTCACCTGGCGTGGCCTGTATTCAGCTTGCCTTGTCCCGAGTGGGAAGACTTCTTTTCACAGACGAGAGAGCCGAACGTCCGATCGTGCATCTTCGGTTTTTTTTTTTTTTTTTTTTTTAGTTCATTGTAACTCATGATAACTAATGGTCAATTAGGTTAGGTTAGCTACATTATAAATACTTTAAAAAACATTGCGGATTTGATTAGGATAGCTACATTAAAGATACTATGAAATCATGTAAAACGGTTTCCTAGCCCTGGATAGCTACATATTAAAAAAGTTATTTGCTAAGCAACTATAACATGATTTTAACAGTATTTTTTTAATGTAGCTATACTTACCTAATATAACCAACCATCCACAATGTTTTTAAAGTATTTATAATGTAGCTAACCTATCCTAATCGACCGCAAAATTTAATGCCACGCCGGTTTATACAATGAGATAGAACGGGAAAGAAAAAAAAACGAGCATGAACTTCGGGGAACTTCGGGTGTGGCTCTCTCGTCTGTGAAATGAAGGCTTTCCGTTACGAGTAGCTATAATGCTCTCTCACACACACACACACAGACACACAAGACACACGCACACACCTACACACACTCACATACACTCACACATATTTACACACACTCACACACACCTACACAAACTCACACATACTTACACTCACACAAACCGACACAAACACACACACACACACACCTATCTAGCGCTAACACTCATGACGTACCTACACTCCCATGTATAAACCAAGGTTCAACTCAAAAAAACATTTAATACAGCACATATCGGAAATTTTGCACTCTAAAAATCAACAAGAACAGAAATGCAGATGTAAAATTACAGTTATTTGTAAGTTTGTACATTTACATGGAAACAACTGTATCACTACAAAGTAGTATTCGTAGTAATACATGGTTTGGATTATTACGCTGGCATTTATGCTTTGTTTTGTCCCAGTACCTCCAATAGTTAACCAAAATCAAGTCTAATTATTGAGTATTCTATTATATTTTCCATGGTTTATAAAAAAAATATATATGCTTGAATGTAAGATTCATTTAAAATTTAAAATAATGCGCCAATTGTTTTAAAGAAATGCTTAGTTTTATTTCGAAAAACGTATATCATATAGGCATGCGTTGTTCAAAGTTACAATATCTTTCTTGTAGTGTTACAAACTTTTTCTTGGCAACTGTTTTCCTAAGGTACCTACATTTTGTTAAAGTAAAGAAAAAATTTTTTCTGTGACGGTTAAAAACTTAATCTTTTTTTCTAATAATAAAAAAAAAGTTAAAGTTAGTATTAAAATGGAATGCCAGCCGTTAATGATTTATCAAGGACCCCTCCCCCCTCTCTTTTTTTTTGGTAATTTGTTAACACGTATCTTCATGTTTCGTTATTATATTGTTAGAGAAGGAGTACGAGCCCTAGCTAAATCTCGCAAAATTAAAGTACAATATTTTTTTTTTTAATTTATAAATTTTAATAAATATTAAAACAAAACTAACATTAAATCCTTTTTTTTAAGGAACGCTCAAAAAAAATTTTTTTTCCGTGCGAATGAAAGTTAGGTATACTTAAAAGACTTTTGAATAAATTTCAAGAAATATCGGTTCACGTTATCTATCTTCACAGCTTCCCCCCCCCCCCTCCCCACAAACAAAGCAAACTGCTGTCTGGATCCGTTTCCGAGAGATAATCTCGCGTTGTGTGAAAAGCATTATGTTGTCACGTGTCCGACGCTGTTATCCCCTGGTGTGTCTGCGCTCGTTGCGAAAGGGGGGGGGGGGGGGGGAGGGGGTTATTCGCACACAACGCTAGCACGTGACCCGACCCCTGCCTGGGTGTCGTATACGACGGGTCTACCTCTGCGGGTCGTTATCACAACGCCGAAATACCACAACGCCGAACGTACAATAACGCCGAATGCCAAATTGACAGCAACGCCGACAGCTAGAAAACTGCTGTGTACCACAACGCCGAAATACAGTAACGCCGAAAAATGTTGCTGCGTGAAAGTGGGGGGGGGGGGGGGGGGGGGGGTTTACAGAAGCAAAATGAAAAACAACTGAATGAATTTGTGTGTGTTTCATAAATTTATCCTAACGCCGAAATACCACAACCTAACATAACCTAGGCTAGCCTAACCTAACCTAACCTTTCTGGCAGTCCTGCAATGACATTTTTTGGCGTTAATGTATTACGGCGTTGTGGTACACAGCAGTTTTCTAGCTGTCGGCGTTGTAGTCAATTTAGCTTTCGGCGTTATGGTTTTCGGCGTTATTGTACGTTCGGCGTTGTGGTGCGTCCCCTCCCTCTGCTAGAAGACTGCTGCATCGTCTGTGGCTAGTCAGAGCGTGCGGCCACTTTGCATTGGATCTCTACTCGCATGTCTTACAAGGAAAGCGTATTTAACTATCGAGTGCAAGCGAAGCCTGAATTATTATGCACCGTAATTTTTTTTTTGACGTGATAACGTCTTATAAATCGATGAACGCCGGCTGCACGCTCGAAAAAAATTGCCACGTTCCGCCTGAGCCGAGCGTGCAAGAACCGGCCGACCACCGTGCGAGAAAATCTTCTATAATATCAAACAGGTTAAGGCGAGCTTTTTTAACTAATTGTTCGTGATTATATTGAAACAAATTACTTAAATTAAATTTGCAAAAACTGTAAATTGATATTTGAAAATTAAAAAGTATGCAATTTTTCATCAATGGCGTTATCACGTAAAATTATCGTCCGTTTAACCGACTTTACAGACAACCCCCCTTTTTTTTTGTAAATGGAACAGAAATGTTGATGTAAAAGTCATTAAAAAGATATTTGTAAACGTTAACACTGCAAAATAGTGTTCGCAGTAACACTGTGTTTGGGTTCTCACCCGGGTATTTATTTTTTGTGTTGTCCCAGTAACTCCAATAGTTAAAGTTATTAGTTAACTCTTCCCTGAATAGCTTTCCAGTATTAACTGCGCGCATTGATAAGCATAGAAAAATCAAAATAAAATCACTGTTTAGTGTTCGTTTATATTTCTCATGGTCAAAAAAATAATTCTTGAATTAAACACAAATTTAAATATAAAATGTATGAATTTTCGTAAGAAATACTCAGTATTATCTCGAGAGTGAAACATGTATTTCAAATATGCGCAAAAAAAAATTACCATAGCCATGTGTTGTACAAAACTACAAACTATTTCTTGGCAACTGGTTTCAAAAAGAAATCTTCTGGAAAAAAAAAGTACAGGGAAAAAAAATTGTTTTCCGTGCAACCATGATTTTTTTTTAATTTGAATTGACATTATTTCTGACATTGACGTTGAACTTTGTGTGCGAATTTAGACGATACAGATCCACGCCCATGTCTTAACCTGGAATTCGAACCCAGAACCCGTAGCACCGAAAGACGGGAGCTTCAGGTCCTGTGAAGATCTTCTGTCTCGTTTGCACGCAGAACGGAGTTTTTTTTAAGGGTGTTCTCGGTTTGTTGGGGGGGGGGGGGGGGGGGGATGCGAAGAAAAGGCGAGTGGAGCAGATTGGCAGGAAATTTGTTGGGAGGGATCGCAGTTCGCCTGGCGTGAAGTTTTTTTTTTTTTTGTTGGGTTGGCGATGGGTGTAGGGGGGTCGGGGTTATTGTTCGTTTCTCTCGGCCCTGCGGTCCAATGGGGGGACAGCGGACAGGTATCCTCCAGGGATTGTTCGCCGGAGAAAGGTAGGGGCACTTCGGCGACCCTTTTTGCCTCGAACATTTTCTCCTCCTTCCCGTCGGATTTGGGAAGGGGGGGGGGGGGGGGTCAGCACCGCAGGGCCAGTGTGACCAACTTTCGGACAGTGAGGGCAGATTTAAAAAAAAATCGTTTCCGAGTCTGAATTCTACCGACAAGCTTCGGTTTACCAGTTTCTTTACGATATTATGGTCTGAAGTGCTTCCCAAAGCCTGGTGTACGTCTCTGGAAGTTAAAGCTGAACTACATTATTACTAGAGACCGGAAAAATTCGCGAATTCATTTCGCGATAGGCTAAAATACAAATAGTTATACCTCAGTGCCGCCTCTGCTATTTGGCACACAACTCACCTGGATGACTCAGGGCCAATGAGAAACACCCGATCAAAGCTTTATCGAATCACAGGCTGCTACGATGGGACTTCCTTCAAGACAGCAGCCAATGAGTGGTTTACATTTGACCAAGTGTACGTAGAACTATGGAGTTCATCCTAGAGGTCATTGAACCCGCGAAATTTACCGGTCCCTAATTATTACTGTAAATCATACGGAATGTATTTAATAAAAAGCACTGAGCGTGTATATGCTGAGTCTTGTATCTGCTTGTAATAGTTTTTTTTTAATGGAACAGAAATATTTATGTAAAATTACAGATTTTTGTAACATTTACATGGAAAACACAACTGTGTCACTACAAAATAGTGTTTGCGGTTATACTGGGTTCGGATTCTTACCTGGGCGTTTATGCTTTTGCATGTTGTCCCAGAACATCAAGTTAAAGTTAATTGCAAACCGTTCCCTGAAATAGCTTTGCAGTATCAACTGAAAAAAAAATTATTAGCATGATACAACAAAATAAAGTCAAATTGTTGAATATTTGATTATCTTTTTCATGGTCTAAAAAGGGGGGGGGGGGGGGGGGCCAATTTTCGTAAAGAAATACTGAGTACTATCTCGAAAAACGTATTTCATGTATGAAAAAAAAAGTTGCAATATCTTCCTTGTAGTATTACAAAACAATTTCTTGGCAACTGGTTTACAAAGGAATCTTTGGTAGAAGTACATATTTTAGACGTGGTAACGTCTTATAAATCGATAAACGCCGGCTGCGCGCACGAAAAAAATTGTCACGTTCCGCCTGAGCCGAGCGTGCAAGAACCGGCCAACCCACCGTGCGAGAAAATCTTCTATAGGTATCAAACAGGTTAAGGCGGGCTTTTTAACTAATCGTTAGAGACCTGCAAAATTCGCGGATTCATTTCGCGATATGCTACAATTCAAATAATTATACCCTAGCACTGCTTCTGTCATTGGTTCACTGTTAATCTGGAGGACTGAGGGCCAATTAGAGACCCTCACTCATAGAAGTGTCGAATCACAGGCTGCCCAGTCTAGACGACTCACAAGTCAGCAGCCAATGAACAGGTGGGCATTTGCCCGAGTGTGTAGAGTGTATGTAGTAGATTATATCCTGGAGTTCACTGAATCCGCGACTTTTGCAGGTCTCTACTAATCGTTCGTTATTATATTTAAACAAACTATTTAAATTAAATTTGCAAAAAAAACTGTAAATTGATAATTGAAAATTAAAAAAAAAGTATGCAATTTTTTCTTCAGTTGTTTTCTTATGACGTTATCGCATGAAATTATCGTCCGTAAACCGATTTTACAGAAATACTCTCCCTTTTTTTTATGGGCAATTCGCATTGCGGGAATTTAGGAAGGCGGAGGGCAGTCTCTGTCCACTCTTGACGGGCGGTTCCCCAGGGGTTGCAACCCTCGACAGGTAAGGTACTTCGCCCCCTCTCCACCCCCATCAGGGTCGGTATTGTGACGGCAGGGTGGGAGTTTCCTGAGGGTCCCTGCCCTGTCACTCCGAAAGTCGTTGGGGCGTGCTACCGCCAGCCCTGAGGGGTTTTGGAATGCCTCAGGGCTTGCCTCTTCCCCTACAGATTCCTCCTACCGCTCTCGGTAAATAACCCCCCCTCTCCCCCTCATCTTTTACACTCTTTTTCTCCCCGACCCTCCCCCTACTTTTGTTGTACTCCTCCGACGACCGTTACCGTCCTTCTCGTTCGAACCCCCGCGAATAAAGACCGAGCGCGCAAGTTGTAAATGTGGCGTCGTCCCATTCTAGGGGAAGGTTTTTTATATTCCCCGGCGCGAAATAGATGCGACGCACGTTACGGCTCACCCGGTTCTTTTTCTTCTCTTTCTTCTTCTTCACGGTACGGCGTCTTGACGTCCGATAGTTTTAAAAAAAAAAAAAAAAAAAAAAATCTCTTTTCCGTCGCGGCGAGTTTTGTAAGACGTACCATTTTTATGGCACGTACCATTTTTATGGCAAAACACCGATATTATGGTGGTGTGTACCATTTATCAGTCTTGCCTACCGTGTTATTTCAATAACAGTGCCACTATGATACGCTGATGTATTATGTATGAATAATGTTGAACGTCTTTGTAGGCAGGAAAGTTTAGAGCAGTGTTGCATTCTTGAATACTTAACCACGTTCGTGAATTAACTACAATTGCATTTTAGTTATTCAAAATAATCGATTTAACATAGCGGAGGTGGGTTTGACAAAAAAAAAGACAATATGCTGTAGCACTGACTTAATCTCTTCTTAAATGTTCATAAACAAGAGTTGAACATTACAAAATCCAACTAAACAATAATAAACATTTTTAAAGTTAAAATTTAATATAGGCATATACACCTGCTGCTAATGTAAGAAATTAAGTAAATGACATTTCATTTATGCCAGTCACACACATATTCGCGTACAAATTCATGGAACGTGTAAACCGCGAATTTCTTATGCTATGTAGAAGTTTCAAAATTGATTTTTCAGCCTGTATTTGAAGACGACTAGGTGTTTTAAAGATTTCGTACTACGAATATAAAACATTAAAAAACTCAATACTTATAACCGATCTCATTAGAAAACGATGGCGCAATACAACTATAATCAATGCAACATGTTATTTTACATATTTTGACGTGAATACGTCACTTAGTGTAGCGAAAATAGAATAGATTTTGAAACATTATAATAGTATAAATCGGGCTTAGTATATTTAAGTTGCGCATGCATGTATGTGTGTATGTATATATATATATAAATAACGGTTTACACATGCGCTATTATAAACAGTTTTTGTATATTTACTGGTCACTATATTCCGGGTGACTCTTCTACTTTGGGAGCAGAAATTTGTGCTTAAATACAGACAAGTTTCTAACGTTCGGTGTCTATGTTAATCTGTAATCAAACATGTGATAATTAATCCATGAAACAACTGTGTATTTATTTGGAAGCGCTATAAAATGTTGATAATTACCGGCATGATCACAATCATTTTTTTTTTGTTTCACAGTTTGAGCAAATATAGTGGTTTTACGTTACGGTCTATTGTTGGTTGTGAGTGGATATCATAATAGTGCAGACTGTTTTTTTTTTTTCGGGAAGAGATTTTATTCAGTTTAATATGTTCATGTTATTTTTCAAATTTTATTAATGATACAGGCGTGAAAAAGGGGGAAACTCAGGGAAAATTTTTTGAAGTAAGTGTATGGAATCCCTATTTAATATTCATGCAATTATTTTGGGATACATGTTGATTTTTTTTTATATAAAAGTCTGGAATAGAAGTGGTCGCCTTGTTATTGCAAATTTTATTTTTTTTATTTGTGGTGGGGTAAAAATAATATTTAGGGGGAGGGGGGTCAGACAGTCACTTCACTTCGCTGCTCAGGTGCCAGAAAGTTTTTTGAAAGTTTCTGTGCGTCTTGGGGGTTGGAAGGTGGTAAGTTTATTTTATTTTTTCTTTTGCCAAGGGGAAGGGGTTCTGATGGCGGGGAGATAAGGGAAGAAAGTGACAATTTGATCGAAGGCTCTTTTTTTTCACCCTCTAGCCCTCACCCTAACGCAACTCCCGATAAATTGAAAAACATTCCTGTGGCCACCCCCTCTAGAGAACCTTAAAAAAAAAAAGTTCCTTTTTTTTTCTCTCTCTCTCTCTCCCTCTCATCTTCTTTTGCCAGATCCCTCCGGAGTTTCGCCTGGATGAATGATAACGTGGGAGAACACCGTATCTTACGCGTTTCTTTCTCTCTCTCTCTCTCTCTCTCTCTCTCTCTCTCTCTCTCTCTCTCTCTCTCTCCACAGCGGTCTGTCCCGAGAGGCATTGTCCAGGTGAAAATAGCGTTGGGGCTAACCACCTTCGACAGGGTCGCAAAGAACCAGTCGCATTCCTGGCCCACCTAGAAGCTTGCGATGGTATATATATATGTATGTATGTGTATATATATATATATAAAGAGGCTCACAAACAACCCCCCTCCCCCCATTTTTTTCCTTTGATGAGAACTCCCAGAGTTCTCGGGTCCTGCTACAGGAAGCTAGCTTCTTTGTGGGGAAAGAGTAGAATTCTTCTGACGTTTCTGGTCCCTCCCACGAACGTCGCATTAAAAAAAAAAAATACTTTTGTGACCGCCACAACATAGACCAAGCTAAAATAATTTTGAGTTGTCAAAAAAAATTAGTTGTGGCTTGTTATTAATACCAAACGACTTTATGGCGAAGTTTAAGGCTTTGGGTCCTTCTATTTTAACACTCGACCATTTTGGCCAACTGCACAAAATCGTGTTACATAATCTTAAGACTATACGAAATACACTACACCAAACCTGATAACTTTTTTAAATAATGGTGTTTGCATATTAAGGAAAACATGTCTGTAGTAAATACACTCTAGTAAGTATAGGTATAGTGTTTTATTTTTTAAAACAAATGTAATTAGTAATCTGTCATACTTATTATAAAATTGGCGAAAATGCGCCTGGTTTAGTTGCCAATAATAGAACATTAGAAATATTTCGGTGTTATTTTTATAATTTGTAAATTGTGATACTTATTAATTTTTTAATGCTGCAATTTTTACGTTAAAGTCATTTGTAATATGTTTGTCTTACGCAGATACATTCAGATAAAATAACAATGAACTATCGAGAATTTGCGATTTTAAGTGATATATGATATAATAAGAGAGGCACAATCAAACAAAGTCAACTTTTTTGAGCCAGCATTTTGATAACAAACTTCGCACAGTAATAACGACATTCGTTAAATTTCAAACATCCGTTAAGCTGGACTCGTATTTATCACGTGAACTGCAGCCAATCACATGGCTGAAATAATCCCACACAACCTTGCTGAGCTTTAACTCCGACTGACGGATCGAATTATAACCTCAAAAAAGTCTGAAAGGCATTGTCTTAATTTCAAAAAAAAATATTTATTTATGTGCTTCGGTGTTATGTTTTCAACATGTCTACGGACAAGTTTTAAAGGTTGATATTTGAAACAAAAATTGTCTGAGACACAAAAAAAATGTGATTAATAAAATGCACGGTAACTCGAAAAATGTAATTTAAAATTTTTTTTTTAGTTAGTTTGATCATTTATAAACTCTTAGCGCACTTGATTGTCAAACTGGTAAACCTTTACGAGATAAATTTTTCTCAAAAATTTAATCCTTAAAACAGTTAGTTAGTTAGCAGCTTCGTCATTCAATGGCAGCATCCGAATATAGAAAATAAAATTATGACGGATGGACAGACGAGACGTATTGTTATGAGTCCAGCTTTTATTTTGCACTTCGTCATGTAATCTTGTCCCAGTAGTGATAAGGCTGTCCTGGGACGTGATATACCGTGCTGTTTTTTTTTGACGTGACGTCTAATAAATCGATGAACGCCACGCACGAAAAAGTGTCCCGTTACGTTGTGTCCCGTTACGCTCATTGTACGCTTGCTCCGCATCTATCTCTCTTCCACTCGATTGGAACAACCATCGATTTGACTTTTTCGAGGCACATTAAACTTGAAACACCCCCATTCGTTTCCTACTTTTCCTATCATCGTCCTATCCTTAACAGAATGACACAGATTGGAAGAAATTAAATAGCAAACATGTATAAAAGTTATAGTTAAAATAATCTCTTCGTTAAAGTAATAAACATATTTGAATTAATGAGTGCAAATAAAATAAAATTTATCAATTAAATATTAGATTTCATTTCACTCCTTCTTTGTATCCATACAAAATAGTGATAATTCAATAAAAATTATTCAATGTTATTCATAAAAGTATGCAATCATTTCATCCATGTTTTGTTATGACGTTGTCACGTTAAACTATCGTCCGTAAACCGACTTTACAGACAACCAATTATTTTTTTTTGTTAACCCCCTTCGCTGGGCGCGTCTGGCTCTCAGCGAGCAACGTTCTACGCTTGCATGCGCGACCACGGTTTTTTTTATTTGTTGTTCTGCTTTTTGTGTTCGTGATCGGCTGTCGTGTTTTTAAACGCTGAGGCTGCCGGGTTACACAGACGGCGTCCAGTCACGTAGGCACGTCCGGCGTTGCCAAGTTTCCTTCTCCCTTCCTCACCCCTACCACGTTTGATCACGTCATGACCTTCCCCAACTTTCACCAACCAATGATCCGCCTACAGTTAGTCCCGCCCCCCTCGTACGTGAATCACACCGGCGTTGTGGACCACTCGCTCCTAAACGAGCGAATACACGCGTTCTCGTGTTGCGAGAAAAAAAATACACTTAACCACACGAAAACTCTGTCAGGAAATTAAACGCAGAATTTTTTGACGTGACGTCTAATAAATCTATGAACGCCGGTTGCACGCACGGAAAAGTGTCCCGTTACGCAAATTGTTCCGGTACGCTGTGTCCCGTTACACTCATTGTACGCTTGCGCCGCATCTATCTCTCTCTTCCACTCGACTGTTTATAAAGTGAAGTGAAAAGTTTATGTGGTTTTCATTGCTAATTACAACAATAATTTCGGCAATAAAGGTTAATTATTCTTGCATTTTAAAAATCTGATTACTAGTATAATTTCAAGTATTTATTCTTTTATAATTAAAATAAAAATGATTCAATTTTATTCATAAAGTATCAATGTTTTGTTATGACGTCACAAACTATCGTCCGTAAACCGACTTTACAGATAACCATTTATTTTTAAATAATGCCGAGCGGGATGAATATATACATACGAAAATTGTGTTTTCAGCTACATTTCTGGACGCGAACTTCACGTTGGATGCTACGTTGACTATCGAATCATTCGATTCGCAGAGCAAAATTATTTTAAACTGTATAATGAAACGGCTTCTTGACCAGATATTTGACAATATTTTTTTCTTTAAAAAAATTAAAATACGGCCTATCTGGTTAAAATTCATGTGATACCGTTTTCCCTTGGCTTTGTGAATTCTAGTAGCACCGTGGCTACAAATTTCCGTTCCGTGCGACTTCCGGTTCCATTCACGAGATTACTGTCACAAAAAAAAATGCGTAGACATTATTTTTTTTTTGTTGGTAGGTACTTTTTTTGCTTCTTCTTCTTCTTCGAGGAATGTCGAACTCGAGACCGAGTTTGCGTGACGCTGACTATAGTCGACGGGAAGACGTCTCTCTCTCTCTCTCTCTCTGTCTCTCTTTGTCTCTCTTTCTTTCTTTGGGTTGACCCGGGGAAGCGGAAAGCGACGTACGTTCGTACGCCCGTCCGTCCATCCTTCCGCTGAGGTCAAGCGGAAGAAAAACTCCCGCCTCGTCTTTGCTTTCGTCGTCTTTTTCTCACCCCATCCCCCCCTTCCTCTTTCTCATCCCCACCCCATCCTCTCCCCAGCTCACCCCCCTCCCCACCGGCGTCCAGACACTCGACTCGGACTCGGAACTCGGACTCGTCTATCCGCGTCGTCGGACTGTAGCGCCGACATCCGCAGCGCAAAAATAAAATAATCCCCAGCGCATGCACTTTGGAAGAAGAAGGTGTTTTTTTTCATGGCGAGAGGAGAGGATAATGTTTTGTGCAAATAAGCAGCCTCTTCGCGCGAGAAGGAAAAAAAAAAATTCGACTACACCATCTCAAGCAGCTCAAGATAACCGTGCGAAAAACTTTTTTTTTTTTTTTTTTTTTTTTTTAGTTTATAACGTCTTCTGATTTTTTTTTTAAATTTATTTATAGTTACGGTAACCAGTTTCGCACATTATTGGTTAAATAAAGTGGAATTTAATGTCCGACTAAAAAAAATAAATTAGATTGAACATGACAATAATTTAAATATAAGTATTCTTAAAAGTGATTTTGTATATAAAAAAGAAAATATTCAAAAAAAAATATTTATTCCTGGTACTGCAGTATTTCAAAAAAAAAATATATTTTTCAAACTATGGTAAAGAAACAATTATTTAATTTCTAAGTATTCTTTTAAAATAAAGTAATGTACATAAATAAGGAGAAAATAAAATTAATACCTACTATATACTTTAAAAAAAAAAATCCGTTCAGCGATTGCAAAGTTCCCGCAGGAACTATATACATTCTTCCCGGGACTAAAAAGTGCCCTATTCAATAATTGAACAATTTGACTTCATTTGGTTTTTATCGTGGTTATTAATGTGCGCAGTTAAACACCGGGTAGCTATTCAGGGGAACGGTTTTGCAAATAACTTTTTTAACAAACGGAGGTACTGAGACATTGCCCGGGTGAGAATCCCGTACCCAGTTGTTACTGCGAACACCTGGTTTTTGTAGTGAACGGAAGTTGTTTTTACGTAAATACGTGTTAATTTCACGCGTACGTTCACGGAGAGAAGCCTAAGATGTACAAGTTCTGTCCCTGCCCGAACACGCCCGAATATTCACCTTCGGCCAACCTCGGGATTTGTTTTATTTTTGCGCAGGAAAAAAATGAATTCAAAAAATTAAAAGTGGTCGGTTAGGTTATAGCTACATTAAAACACTTTAAAACACTAGGGACGGTTAGTTAGGTTAGTATAGCTACATTAAAATAAACAGAGAAATGTAAGATTTTTTTTTTCCTAACCTAACTAAAACTAAGTGTATTTTGGAGGGGTCCGGGTTAGGGAGTGACCTAGGTGCGTCTCAGGCCGAAGCCTATACGCCTGGTCATGCTGGGATTAGCCATGCAGGGAGAGGGTCGCATGCATCATGTGCTAGGAGGGGATTGGCCAGCCATGGCAGCGATTGGCGCCATGACTAACTCCCCTCACTCTTAAATCTAGACTATAACTAGAGAAATGTAAGTATATGTAAATAAACCCCGAGGTTGGCCGAAGGTGAATATTCGGGCGTGTTCGGGCAGGGACAGAACTTGATGTACATCTTAAGCTGGGTTCACAATTGAAAAAATAACAGTAACAGTAACAGTAGGTCGTGTGCATAGGATATGAACGCCATGTTTCCTAACCTAACGACTCACAATAGCAGAAAGTTGGTCGTGTGCATGGGAGTGAGGTCGTGCGCATAAGGAGTGAAATGAATATATTTTATTTCGGTCGCGCACGCATGGCACATGAGCCAATGAGAGAAGAGCAGGGTGCTTTTTTGGCGGGACTAGAAATATGTTTATATTTATTAGCCATATTGTGGTAAGAAAATGTCGAGATAATAATAGTATTGTCGTTATTTTGAAAGTTAATATGTTTATTTACTAACACTGCTAACAGATGTCGCATAGTTCGCGAAATTTCATCGACTGAAATTAACAGTAAGAATTCAGTTGTGAACCGATTTTTTTCAGTTCGCGCAGGTCGTGTGCACAGGTCGTGTGCATGGCTTTCTATGCACTCGCTTAATTTTTTTAATTGTGAACCCAGCCTTAGGCTTCCCGCGTTCACGTGCCGACGTGGCGAGGGGAGGGTGAAATATAACGGCGGCGGGAGAGGGGAAATGCTTATCCACGCCGCAGCGAGGAATAAAGGTTATGCCAGCCGTGCCAAGGCACCATCTCTTCCCCGTGTCGAACCATTCTTTTGTGGCCAAATATATATCTTTTAATATCGCGCGCGCTTTTGTTAAGGCCCCCCCGCAGAATAAAAAGAAAAAAAAACCTTCAACCCTTCCAATTCTTTCCTCCTCCAATTTTTTTTTTTTTTTTTTTAATATCATTCGGTCGATTCCCGTGATGGCTATGAAATAAATATGTCGGAAATAAAAGCGCGTTCCACCGGCTTTTTTTATATGTTTTTTTTTTGTGACGCCATGACTCGTCCGTTCTGATCGGGAAGATACGGGAAGTTTATCGCGTAACCTTTCAACTCGTTTCGTTCGTATTGCACCGTCAATTCGCTGTGATGATCAAGTGTTTTTTTTTTTTGCATTCCCTCGTGTAACGTAACGTTGTCTGTATATTCCATCTTACCACGTTGGGACCACAGATATGTGTAGAGCGACGGACGCCATGGAATCACGACGAAAAAACTGTACACTCCTGGAAATTGCAGCAAATTTACGGTTTTTTCAAGCTAAGAATTCACCTCGAATAAACGAATATTCGAAGAAACTGCGCTGTATTTCGACTTCCGAGTTCTGTTATTCGACATCTCGAATAAACGAACATTCGAAGAATCTGCGCCGTATTTCAACTTCCGAGTTCTGTTTTTTTAAGGTTAAAAAAAATACTTGGAGAATAAATAACACGTGTTTTGAAAGTATTTCTAATTTACCATGATTGTTTTCATGGATTCATTTTTTTTAAAAAAATCAATCTTAGTATCAGTAAATTTACGAAGAAAACAAATTTACGAAAATCCATTTATAATTTCTAACCGAGTCTCTTCCTAATTTTAATGTGAAACATTTTTTTAACTGCGTACTGAATGTTGCCCTACACAGGTAATAGGCCGATTAATAACGTTTCTGATTTTCAAAAAAAGTAATATTTGTTGTAGTTTTTGCCGCGTAAGTTGTGCAAAGATTTCCCCCTCCTCAAACGCCAAATATAATTTTGGATTTAATTTTAAAATGGTTGACAGGGGCAGGGCTATCAAAGATTGCGTAGCTAAGATTTGTATCACAGTTTATAATAATTTGGTGAAGAGTGGAGATTAAAAACTTACGCGAAAAAAAACTTTAATTAAAAAAAACTACGACACTTATCTTTTTCGGCTTGGCGTTGAGTTTTGTAACACTCTGTACGGTCGTAAAATGTTTCTTATGCCATTAAATTTACGTGTTGTTCATGGATAATATTTTCAAGTTTGGTGTGAATTTACCCTCTTCAGAAATATTATATATCGATATTTATTCGAAACGTTAACAAAAAAAATGTCTGGCGCGACTTGTGTGTGTTATAAACTAACGTGTTTTCCTTGCGTTCGTTACGTGCTGCATCCTTACGCTCTTGCGTTTCTTTCTAACTTCATAAAGCCACAGCCTAAGGCCATTCTGCAGTGGCACGAAAACGGATATGGATATTCCGGAACGTTTCACTATCTTCTCTCTGCTTCCGCAATGCACGTAAACGTTAACAAATTGCAACCAATAAGATTGCATTTCAAGGTTACGAAATATTAATTTAATATGCCTCCTGATCGTAGTACGGGTAGAATTTACATACATGCTTGGTAAAAAAAAATTAACGAGCAAGTAACAATATTACACTAGACATCCTTGTACTTGAAAAAAAATAATTCTAACGTATTAAGAACATAAACAAACATGGCTACCAGCGCAGCAAAGTACTAAGCACGACTAAGCACGCCGAAAGTACGTACGAAACATTCCTTTGAGTCGCACGGAACTTCCATTTCCTCTTGTAGATACTATTCCAGACGTGTTAAAAATAACTCTCTTCTCTCTCTCTCTCTCTCTCTCTCTCTCTCTCTCTCTCTCTCTCTCTCTCTCTCTCTCTCTCTCTGGCTGTTGCATGGCTCCGTGGTAATTCCGTCCAAGGAGCATGGAAGTAAACAGAAATGTCACTGCCAGGTTAAATATATCTGTGTGTGTGTGTGTGTGTGTGTGTGTGTGTGTTGGTCCAGGGATGGGGAGGGGTGAATGAACTTCAGAATTCCTCGGGTTCAGAATTTTTTAATATTTTAAATGAAATATCGTCAAATATGAATTTCCGTGTTTTTAGATTATAGATAGTGTTCGTTGATGGCCTTGATCTAAGAATGTTTAGTTAACCTGGTTGTTTCACAATACATAACCGATACTAATTTAACGTGAACGCCCAAATAATGCAATTCACACAAATTTGATTTCCTTAAAGTGGTAGCTATAAATACCGCTAATACGCAAATATGAATGTACAATTAAAGTAGTGATTTTCAAAGAATCGGCTATATGTTCAAACACACATAGGCACACAAAAATTACTTAACATGAATGTTAGTATTTAAACATAAACGTTTACCGAGGTCTTCCGATTCCTTTGCATTTGAGGCACTACACATGATTTAATAGTTACGCAAAATTTTAAATACCTACATAAGATAGACATGTATGTACAAGACAAGACAATATTTTGACAATTATGATTTAAAAAAAAAACAGGGACTTTAACATGACCGTGTAACATTTCTTGATTCGCACATTTATTAAAAACATTTGTAAAATTGTTTCCTCGATACTAAAATGTTGTACGAGTAAAAAAAATCATATCAAGGAACTATAATTACAGTTTGTTCACAAGTCACATCATTATTTTTTTTTTTATAATTTAGCTCTTAATGTGAATGACATACTGATGTTGGTGCAGACTAAAAGTTTTGTGTTCAATAAGCGCATCCTAGATCCTATCTAGTTAAGAACCTCTGCACTGTTACATTTTTTTTTTTGTAAATGGAACAGAAATATTCATTTAAAATTAAAGATACTTGTAAATTTTGTACGTTTACGTGAAAACGACGGGGACGCACCACAACGCCGAAATACCACAACGCCGAAATACCACAACGCCGAACGTACAATAACGCCGAAAACCATAACGCCGAATGCCAAATTGACTACAACGCCGACAGCTAGAAAACTGCTGTGTACCACAACGCTGAAATACATTAACGTCGAAAAATGTCATTGCAGGACTGCCACAAAGGTTAGGTTAGGTTAGGTTAGGTTAGGTTAGGCTAGACTAGACTAGACTAGGTTAGGTTAGGGTGTGGTATTTTGGCGTTAAGATACATTTAAGAAACACACACAAATTCATTCAGTTGTTTTTCATTTTGCTCCTGTAGCCCCCCTCCCCGCAGCAACATTTTCGGTGTTACTGTATATATATATATATATATATATATATATATATATATATATATATATATATATATATATATATATATATATATATATGCACAGCTGACATCACGTGATCATGTCGATGACGACTTACATGAATTTACTCCCTATCCAAACCTTCCTATAGAAGTTTTCACTTTAAAATAAAATCTTATTCACATATGCCTTTCTTTTGTGAAGGTGCGGAAGATTATTTTCGGTGTCGGGAGGCGACAAAGTAACGGGCGTGTGGCGACAGTGACTCACTGCCCCCCCCTCCCCTTCTCCATCGAAGGAACCACGCCTGCTGACGGTATATAATCATGGGAGAACTCCCATGGCTCGTTACGCCCTGCTGGTCACCATGGTCGCTTGCCCCTCCCTCTTTCTTTACCTTTTCCCCCCACCTGGTTGGGTCTTGTCTTCTAACGAGCGCGCTCATTTGAGGAGAGTTCCTCGTCTCCCCTCCGTCTCAACCACTTCTAACTTCTTCTGGTTACTTCGTGGTGGAAACCTCCGGTGACCTTCTGGGAAGAAGAAAGTCCGGAACGTAACACGAGAACGGGTGAATTTTCCCCCGCTGACGTCCAGACGGATAACATAATGTCATTTAAGTTGAAGACCCACGAATTTTAGCGTCGTTAAACTGGCACCAACCAGCATGAAACTCCCAACGCACGAATAAGAAGGAAATTTTTTTTTTCGGATTCCTGATCCGCGATAGGATAAAATTCATTTAATTGGCCCCCCCCCCCCCCTTTTTAAAAAAAAAAACTAATTTTGTACGTTTATGGTCACGTAGCTTCTTTCTCAGGTAATTTCCGTGACATTATCTTTGAAAGATTTGTGCAATGGGAGTGCATGACTTGGTGTAAGCTTTTGGACATACGCCATTGCTAAGCACGTTTTTTTTCTGTAGAAGAAAAAAAAGTAAACTGTTGACCACAGCAATTTTTTTGCTTAATTTGTGTTTTTTTTTTTTTTTTTTTTTTTTAGTTTTCTTCTACAGAAAAAAAGTGCTCAGCAATGGCGTACGTCCGAAAGCTTACATCAAGTCAATTTCCGTGACATTTCGTTTGTTTCAAGATGGCCGCCTGTCCGGGCGCACGAGCTCTTGAAGCGCGGTGGACGCTAAGGGCGACATTGGTTCGCGCAACACACGCTTCTTCGCCTCTACGTGCCAGGCACAGGAACTGGCGCGCAGTAGTCTCGTCAGTAACGCGTGTCTCTTTGAGACTAGCAGCGGTGACCATATCATTGCTTTCCCTATGTTATGGGTAGAGACCGGAAAAATTCGCGAAATCATTTAGCGATAGGCTAAAATACAAATAGTTATACTTCAGTGCTGCCTCTGCTATTAGCTCACTACTCACCTGGATGACTCTGGGCCAATTATAAACACCCGACCAAAGCTGTATCGAATCACAGGCTGCTACGTTGGGACGTCTCAAAACACAGCAACGCGAATTTTTCCGGTCCCTAGTTATGGATAATACTAGAAGAAGCTGACGTGAACTTAGGTTTACCCGGGTTGACTTAGCATTATCCAAGGTTGTATGGTAGTGTCCGAATAATCACTAAAGTAAATCGAAATCTGGCGATTCCCCGTGTACTCCTAGGTTTAAACTAAGCTAGTTGGGTAATGGTAGGTGTTCTGCGTCATTGTTGAGCACTTTTAAGTTCGCTTAGGTTAGTTAAGGTATCAATTAAAAACCAAATTTATAAATCATTTGGTTTTTCTATCACTACCCAGTCAGTGTTGGGATGGATCTAGGTGTACAGAAAATAAACGCCGAATTCAAATTAATTTCAGTGATTTTTCGAACTTTACAAAACAAACTTAGATAATGCTAAGCTAACCCGGGAAAACCAGAGTTTATTTCTTCTTCTAGCACTATCCAACAACACCTATACCACTTACAATAATGTGTGTTGAATTATTCATAACTAAAAAGAAAACGCTCGTGAAAACACCTATTTCCCCCCCCCCTTTTTTTTATCAGTGTTCAAAAAATAATACATGTTACAGACGAAACCATGGAATGAACTAAACGCGCGTAGGAAAAAAAATGCAATGGCTCTTAAAAGCCGTTCGTAATCGGACACTTTTAATAAATCTCTTGCGGTCTGTAAGAGACCGTCTACAATAGTCCGAACCTGTGCGTGGTCCGTGTCCTTATCCGAATGTGAGTGACGTCACATTGTCTCACCGAAAACTGCCCTGTCCACAATTGCGATGTCCGATGTCCGAATGTATTGATTTCTAAAGTTGTCACCAGAGCGCAGTAAATGTGCCAAACGAAATGTTTTTGTTTATTTTTTGATGCTTTGTAGTTTGAGATTGAACTTATGAAAGTTATGTAAGTTATAAGTGACTTGCAACACCTTCCATTTCCTTCAATAACAAAAACAAACACCACGTTTTCAAACGGGAACCGGAAATTCAAATATCGCGAGTGTTCTGTTCTTTCTCTGTGTCCGAAGTACACAGGTTGGGACAAAAAGTTCAAATTGACGAATGTCTTCGGACCAGGTAGGTTCGGACCTTCGCCCACTTGACGCATGACGTCAGAGGGTCACGTGGACCAATCAGCGACGAGTGTCCTTCGGACACAGTTTAGGACATTGCTATTGTAGACGGGCCATAAAGGACGCGGAGATCTGCATGCCATTCGGCCACCTAATGAGACGGCATCCGGCTGAAACAAGAAATGAGCGTGAATTTTTTTCCAGGTATCTAGGTGATGGGGCAGTTTTCTCAGAAGCGATTGCTTAGTTTCCTCTTCTCCACTCCCGTTGCAATTCCTGAAATTCAGGCTCCCACTCAGCTAGCTTTCTGGGCGAGGCAAAGGCCCCTTGATGTGATTCGTCCAGACCTTTGAATATATATACTGTATAGAAGTCGCCAGCCCAGGTTAAAATTTCTAATACGGTTTTGAGGTAGTTGGTTAATTCACCGCCGCAATCGCCACCATCTCTAGGGCCATCGACTTGTAGTGGTCCCTAGCGCGCAAGTGTCGGAACTCTTCAAACACCCCTTCCCCCTCCCGTTGAACGATCTTGAGCTGCAGTGAATGATCAGTGGTTGGTGCGGGGAATGACAGCGGGTGACAGTGCTGCGCTCTAACGTGTAAATAACAACCTAAGACGACACAGGGCGTTACGGCAGCGCACTGCAGCGGTGAAGTTCCCAAGCTGCTCATCACACGCTCCTGAAAAACGTAGAGTAAATCCTATCCACTCGCGACTTCTATACAGTATATATATTCAAAGCTCTGGGCAAGGGCGTAGCCAGGATTTCTTTTCGGGGGGTGTTTACTTACACCCTGCACCCGTACTATGGCCCTCCCCCGGAAAAATTTTTTGAATTTAATTTGCAATTTGGTGCTATTTAAGCACTTCCGTAATTAAAATATTGGATTTAAATAACATAAATTTGTGTCCCGACTTTATGATAATTTTTAACGAGACACTGTTGATAACTCATTGCTGAATATAAAGGGGTTATCGGCTCAAGGGTTCTTTCTTAGTTTCATCTAAGTGCATTTGCAACAGCTAGACAAGTGTAAATTTTGTCATAAGTACATATATATATATATATATATTTTTTATATTTCGGGAGGTGTTTGGACACCCAAAACACCTCCCCTGGCTACGCCCTTGCTCTGGGGATAGAGAGAGTGTGACGTCGTCGTAAGCGCCCAATGTAGAGCGCGCCCCAGGTGCGACTCCACCGCGACAAGTAGGTTTGCCGGCGACGACACAGCGTCGGTAGTTCTCTCCGCTTGATTAGTTTCCCCCCATCCCACCCCGCAATCCCCAATCCGCCCCCTTCATCGCTCCTTTCCTCCGGGGTAATCTCTCTAAGTTCTTCTTACCCCCGCTGTCTTCTTGCTTACTCTATGTTCATTTCCTAATTGCTCCGGACCGAAAAAGAAAGGGGACGGTGGAGGGTGTGAAATGTGAGTAGGGTATGTGTAGGATTGTATTTATTCATTACCGACCCTAAAGCGATTTAATATACATTTTTTTTTTATCCCTTCCCGTTACACACGCAAAGCGTGCAGGTTTTTTTGTTTTATTTCTATTATTGTATTTCTGAAACATGAATGTTTCGGAGAAACATGTTCAATTGAAATGTAACTTTTGACTGTTGAAACTCGTCGTGCGTGAACACATAGGAGAGATTTCCACACAAAAAAAATATATATATATTTACCAAACGAACGCGAATCATGATGGTACTGATGCCATCTCTCGAAAACCAATAATGGAAACGGCTCATTTTAAGTAGCCTGGCGTTTGGAACGCGCGTTGAAAATAGAAAAAAAATCTGGAAAATCTTTTTCCGAAAGGTTTTGTCGGCAGCGTGATTGGTAGAGACCTGCAAAATTCGCGGATTCATTCGGTGATAGGCTAGAATTCATACACATATACCTCTTAGATAATTTTGCTTTTGGCTTACTGTCCATCTGGACGAATCTCAACTTAGTTATAAACCCTCAACCAAACAAGGATCGAATCACAGACAAACCAGCTGAGACGACTTACAAGTCGGCAGCCAATGAACTTGCGTTATTTGCCCGAGTGTGCAGGGGTATGTGCAGTTTATCCTGAAGGCCATCGAAACCGCGAATTTTGCAGGTCTCTAGTGATTGGTTATAAATTGTTTATAGCTACCTTCGCGCTATTTTTGAGTCCGGCGTAAGGCGACAGACCAGATACCGTTGTCGGGAGCTATTCTCGTGTCGGGGTCCTCTGCAAAGGGTTCTAGCGCCTTGTTCGTTTGGAAATAGGTTAAATAAGGGGGGGGGGGGTGATACTTTCAGTTAGCAGTACTAGAGGATGAGTCAAAGGCTTGTTTGTTGTACACGCTTTTTCCATTACCGGCCGGGGCGAAAAAGGTTTACCGGTCGCTGGTAGCGAAGAAAACATCCGCTGAACTCCGTTATACCTCCTGTCGCTTAGACGGTTATTGTTCCCGTCGGGACTGCATGCGACCTGCTCACTGCCTGGAAGCGACGCATTTCCTCAGGTTCATGAACTGTCCAAGACGCAAAAAAACAGCAATGCAAGAATCGGTCTACTTTTCGCTTCTGGCGTTTCCGCACTTTCCGTATTTTAAAGTGAAGTGATTTCGTCTTCTTTAAAAACACGTAGATTTTATGTGCATAGAAGATCACGATTATGTTGTGTTTTTTATTTTATTTTGCACGTCATTTCTTCACTTGTTAAACTTTTCTTACGTGAATGAAAATATAACTCTTTCAACTCAAATTGACGGTATCATGTGTCGTGTGTTTTCGGGACAAACTTGAATTAATAATTATTGAAATAAGCCCGGGGAAGGAAATTTTTTTTTCTACTGTTTTGCAATGGACGACTTGAAATGGAAGCGGAGCCACTCGGTTCTAGTTGTCTATGTTACTATTCGGCACATGAACTATCCCTATGCAAAAAAAAAAAAAAAATATATCATGTCGTATCTTTGCTCCGTTGCTGCATGGAAAAAAAACTAACAAACACACTTACGAATTTATAATATTAATTAAGTATTACCTCGAAATGTTTTTGCCATCCAGACGGATATTTTTGTGTGTGTTTGAATGGGAAGGAAAGTCGTTCTTATTTTTGACTTAAATTATTAACAGGTTAAATATTCTGCACTTTCCGACTTCTTTGACTTCGATACTTGGTGTTTGCGGGAAATACGGTGGCAATAGAGTTGTGCTTACTTGCGTCGTAAACAAAACAAAAAAAAAACATATATTCCTGTGGTTGTACCTATATATTATATTCCAACCCTCCTACATCTCCAGCATATCGCGACCGATAATCCCTTCGAAAGAGTTTTCCGTTCCGAAGTGGAGATAAACATCCAGCAGTGACTCCAATATTTATCCTCCCGCCATTTTTTTTTTTATTTTATTGGATTCGCCTTCGGCCATGTATCATACAAAAGCGATGTTTACTGCTCGGAGCAATTTGCCTTCCTCCATGTAAAACAGTCATTCGTATTTTTTTTTTTTGTGAGGGCAGTAGGAAGGATTATATTTTTATTTGTAACGATGGTCTGTTGTTGTCAGGTATTTCCAAACCTCTCTCTCTCTCTCTCTCTCTCTCTCTCTCTCTCTCTCTCTCCCCCCCCCCCCCCCCAACCGCGTTCATATCCCCGAAAAAAAAAAAAAATACGTGTGTATGTTACATGCATTCCTTCCAGCCGAAGGCATAGAGTATTATTTTATTACGCGTGTGCGTGTGTTCTGTCCAGATACCCCGAAGGCGTTTTGTTGCGCTTCGGTTCAGTGTAACTTTCCGAGGCGGATTTTCGCGTGTGCAGTTGGCACTTCTTTCACGAACTCTAGCGATTGGGAAGCCCATGATTTACATTCTATATTGCACAGACCTGAATACTCACGTTGGCAAGAATTCTTTTCACAGACGAGAGAGCCAAACCCGAAGTTCATGCTCGGTTTTTTTTTTCGTTCTATCGCATTGTATAAACAGGCGTGGCATTAAATTTTGCGGTCGATTAGGATAGGTTAGCTACATTATAAATACTTTTAAACATTGTGGATGGTTGGTTATATTAGGTAAGTATAGCTACATTAAAAATACTGTAAAATCATTTTTTGGTTGCTTAGCAAATAACTTTTTAATATGTAGCTATCCAGGGCTAGGAAACAGTTTACATGATTTTTTCCACAGTATCTTTAATGTAGCTACCCTAACGAAATCAACCGTCTACAAAAATATTTTAAAGTATTTATAACGTAGCTAACCTAACCTAATTGACCATTAGTTATCATGAGTTGTATATTTATTTACAATGAACAAAAAAAAAGAAAAACGAAGATGCACGATCGGGCGTTTGGCTCTCTCGTCTGTGAAAAGTTGGCTTGCCAACGTGAGTATTCGGGTCTGTGCAATATAGAATGTTCATCATAGGCTTCCCCTTGCAATTTTCCCCCCTCCCCTTCCTTCCTTTTCCAGTAAACTATAGTTCACTCTCCAGTGAGTACACACGTCTCTCTCTCTACCTTCGGTCGTATTCGAACCATGTATCTTGAGGTTGACAGGTGGGGCGTGGTACTAAGCCATTTGAGAATTTAGAAGTTTTTTTTAAAGTATTTTAAAACGTTTGATTATTTTTACTATGACTATTTTAGTTCACCAAATATATTCCAGATTAGTATCACTATCATAAAGTTTCTTTTTTTTTTAGCGTATCAGTACTTTTTTTTTGTATGTCCCCTGATGTTCACGAAAGCGACTATGTACGGGTTCCGTGTTGTCTGTCACGCGTGGGTCCCGCCATCTTCGAGGCACATCTCCGTGCGGACGTGACAGCTACCCCTCGTGGCTCAAACCGCACGATCTGGCAACGCTGTAGCGGGGCGCGCAGTTGCCACTACTGGTTGCTGGCACTCTCAGTGTCTCCCCGCCGACTACCAAAAAACAGCTACTCGTAGCCCCGTCGAATCCAGCGGCATAAAACAGGCTCCTCAAGTATCTTGTAAACCACCCCCCCCCCCCCTTCTCTTCATCGCCTCTCAAACTCCTTAGTCTAACCTTTTTTCCCTACCGGTTTCTTCTACGGGCGTACGTAGTACGGTTCTTTGACCTCTCTCTCCCCCTCCCCTACTTTCCACCTTCCCCTTCGTTTCCCCTACGTTCCCCCCCCCCCACTTGGCAGGGGAAGGCGAGGCCTTCCAAGTTGGCTGCATTTTGATGCACACGCCCCGGAATAGAGAAACTTAACAATGTTCACAGGCCCCGAGTCAGACACCACCTGTTTATTTATTAATGTATTTATCGTCTATATTGGTGGCGAAGTTAAGGCGGTACGCCTTTTCTTACACTTAACCACTTTTCTGCAATTACATCAAATAGTGGAATATTAAAAAAAAAAATGGTTGTCTGTAAAGTCGGTTTACCGACGATAGTTGAACGTGACAACGTCATAACAAAACACTGATGAAATGATTGCATACTTTTATGAATAAAATTGAATCATTTTTTATTGAATTATCACTATTTTGTATGGATACAAAGAAGGAGTGAAATGAAATCTACAATTTAATTGATAAATTTACTTTCATTTGCTCTCATTAATTCAAATATGCTTATTACTTTAACGAAGAGATTATTTTAACTATAACTGTTATACATGTTTGCTATTTAACTTCTTCCAACCTGTGTTATTCTGTTAAGGATAGGACGATGATAGGAAAAGTAGGAAACGAATGGGAGTGTTTGAAGTTTAATGTGCCTCGAAAAAGTCAAATCGGTGGTTGTTACAATCGAGTGGAAGAGAGATAGATGCGGCGCAAGCGTACAATGAGCGTAACGGGACAAAGCGTAACGTGACAATGCGCGTAACGGGACAATAAGTAATCCTTTTTCGTGCGTGCAGCCGGCGTTCATCGATTTATTAGACGTCACGTCAAAAAGTAACTTATAGTAGGCCGTGTGCAACAAGATATGACTGCCATGATTTTGAACCTATTGAATCTCAACAGCGAATAGGACTGTCCTGTGTCAACAGGGAAATTAATATATTTTATTTATGTTACGGACGCGTAAATCAACAGTCAATGAAAGAAGTGTAGGGTTAAATTTAGGTGGGACCTTATAACTGTTTTTATTTTATCAATTATATTGTGACTAGAAATGTCTAGGTATTATAATGATCAGGTAATGCCTGCTTTAAAAATAAATTAATGAAATGTACTTAGAAAAAAGCCATGGGCAATAAATATAAATACAAAAAATTTAAAAAAAAAGTAATGATGTTAAAATTGTTAACAAAAATTTTATATAAATAAAGTTAATTTTTATATTGAAAAACTGTGCTCACACATTGCTGATCAGATGTCACTGATATTTTTCGGTAGTTAGTATATTTATTTACTAAGGCTAACAAACATGTCGAATATACCGTGAAAATTTATTATTTAAATTAACCGGAAGATTTCAATAGTAAACTGATTTCACGCATGTCGTGTGGTTTTTTTTTACTGTGAACCCAGTTTAATTACTCTAAAATCTTAAAAAAAAATGTATGGCATTATGGTGTTGTTTTTAATGGTTAATTTCCGACACCGAAGTTGCGCGTTCGAACGGTGAATTTCGAATGTTTTTCTAGGGTCTGATCGGGGCTCAGTGAGTCTTAGTTCTAACCTGGCGTCTGCCGTTTCGCGGCGCCAGCACCATCTAGCGTCCAACTTACCAACTACGCCGCCGTCGCTGGCACGAAAGAATCTCGAGGCGTCCTCGCATCAGCTGCAATAGGGAAGCCTTCTTTTCACAGACGAGAGAGCCGAACTCCCGATCGTGCATCTTCGGGTTCTTTTTTTTTTTTTTTTTTTTTTGTTCATTGTAACTCATGATAACTAATGGTCAATTAGGTTAGGTTAGCTACATTATAAATACTTTAAAACATTGTGGACTGTTGATTTGGTTATCGTAATAAATAGGAATTGTAAAAAAAAATTCGCGGTTTTCAATGACCTCCACGACAGACTTGCACAATCCTCTGCCTACTCGAGAAAAAGTTTCCTGTTCACTGGCTGCTGACTTGTGTTTCTTCTCTACCGGGTAGCTCGCGGTTCGATACTTCTTTATTTAGAGGGGGGGGGGGGGGGTCTCTTGATTGGGCCTCTATCCTGCGAATTAGCAAGCGAACCAATAGCAGAAGTAGCACAAATGCATGATTTTTTGAATTTTTTTTAGTCACGAAATGAATCCACGAATTTGTTTTTCTTTCCGAAATTACACGACGAAATTGTTAAATTACAGTATCTTTGTCAATGTAATTTTTGACGTGACAACGTCTAATAAATCGACGAACGTCGACTGCACGCGCGAAAAAAGTGTCCCGTTACGCACATTATCCCGTTACGCTGTGTCACGTTACTCTCATTGTACGCTTGCGCCGCATATATCTCTCTTCCACTCGATTGGGCTATGAATCTACTATTACATTAAATAGGTTAAGGCGGGCTTTTCAAAAGTAGCTTTTAATTTGAGTACTTTTAACTAAACTATCATTTCATCAATGTTTTGTTATGACGTTGTCACGTTAAACTATCGTCCGTAACCGACTTTACAGACAACCATTTTTTTTGTTGTTTTATTTTTACGGTGTGCGTTGTAGTGGACGTCGTTACTCACTCCTTGGAACCTTAAATGGCGAGGGGTGAAGTTGCTGGTAGAGGGGGGTGGAAGGAGGTAGAGCTAAACCACGGCAAACCGGAGGAAATGAAGTGGCGACATAATGGCGACGTTTCGCCCGCAAAATTGGCTACAGGCAGGACGATCCAGGGGGGGTGGAGTGTGTCGGATAAGGGGGGTGGGGGAAAGGGAAACGTGGCTGATTCACACGCGAAAAGAGGTCCGTAAGAGTATGCGATTTATCGTGGGGCTATCTTCCCCACCTTTTCTTCACTTCTTCTTCTCTCTCGTCTTCTCTGCGCCTCTCCCCTTGTCCGAGAAGTTTCAGCACACTCGGCAGATTATCACAGACCGTGGAGAAGGGCGAAAATATCCTTTTATATGCCGCGCGGATGTGTCCGCCTTAACGGTAACTCCCCTCCCCCCCCCCCCCCCCCCCCCCCCCCTTCATGGGACTATTTCCCGCGGAGGACTCTCCGAGCCTCACTCCACTTCAGCATCGCTCACCCCTTCAATTTTCTTTCGCAGCACAAAGTGAAAAAGAAAAAAGTTTTTTCAAGACTCCGGGTTTTTTTTTTAATGCCCCATTTACCAAACAACTCTATAGATTTACAACCTACAGGTGTCTTGCGGGTGCTAACAATAGCCAGAGAATGGTGAATAGCACTCAACGCGTATAAAAATTTATTATTTAATGTAGTATAATAATGTATAATAATTTTAGTCAATAATGAAAATAAATAAATTTGATGCAAGTTCATTCTTATTTATAATTTGTTTAATAATGCAAGTAAAGTATACATACGGGAACACAACCTTATTTTTAAAAATACATTATATATCGTTAAAATACGCGTTAAATACATGTTTCTTTAATTATATGGACCATATTTCAATGTTAATAACTAAAATATAAATTATAAAAGCACATATATAATTTTTATTTGTGTGTAGCCTTTTTTTTATCCTGTGAAAATTTCGTTGCTTGGTGCGCACGCATCGTAAAAATTCA